>NC_082700.1:8804335-8993892 GCF_949987515.2 Delphinus delphis | reverse complement strand
AAATTTTCTTCCCCAAATATTCTTAATAATAAGATGAATTATATATTATGCCCATTTTATAAATGAGGAAACTGAGGATCAGAGAAATCAACTATGCTAAAGTTAACCAGCAACTAAACTGAAATAATCTGTATCTGATTCCCAACGCCTATTCCCTTAACCTAATAATTTCCAATCTCTGGAGCACACTGAATCCCCTAGTATTCAGGCCCAAACCCCTGCATCTGAAAAAGTTCCATGGGGATTTTTACTAAGTTTAGCGACAAGCACCCTAATAACCAAAAAGTGTAAGCAATCCAAATATTTATTAACTGGTAAATGGATAAACAAAATGTGATATATCCATACAATGGAATACTAATCAGGTGTAAAAGGAAACAAATTACTGATATAGAAGACAACGAAGACGAACCTCAAAAACATTATTCAAGTAAAAGAAGCCAGACACAGAAGACTATACATATATGATTACATTCACATGAAACATCCATAAAGGGCAAATCTGTAGAAACAGAAAATTAGTCGTCAGCTAGGGGTGAGAAATGAGTGACTACAAATGGACATGAATGATGTTTGGAGGGCAATGACTAAAAATCACTGACTTGTACATATAAAATCAATGTTTTTAAAGGAAACAAATGAGGGAACAATTCATTCTATCAAAGACAGTAGAGAAAGTTGTCAGCGGCACATCACAGAGAGTTGGAATTTAATCTAAGCTGTGGAAGACAATAAGGTGTCTAAGTGAGGATTCAGGGCAGAGGAAACACTGAGCCACGAGCAAAAGCACAAAGACATGCTGGGTCTGAGAAAAAGACAACCACAGGTATCTGTTACAATATAAGTGTGTTCCTAGAAAAACCTCACATTCTGCAAAATCAACACTTAAAAATAACGGTTATAACAGAACATTAGCAAAACAACAACAATCCTAGTAAAATACTAGCATGGTCAATATCCACTGGCAATTGTTCCCAGCATCATAATCAAACTCCTCAGCCTTAAATCTTGGAGCTCAGGCTTTCCCCTTCAAATGTAGGCTCTTGAAGGTACTTACTTCTAACAGGAAAAAATTTAGCAAAATTAAAAATGCAATCCAGTGACAGCCTTCAACGTTTTGTTAAAAGTGGGGAAAATAGCCTCACAGATATTTCACCTACATTTGCAGCTGTAGCAGACAGCGTAACAGAAAGATTAGGGATTCTTGATACTGTTAAATCTTCTGCTTATAACAAACAGAGGCAATTTTTCATCTGGATTTTCAGCTTTTTTCTTTTTGCACTCCACCTATGGATCACTTACAGAACATTTTCCTTCACAGCACAAAAAATTTAAACAATCTTTTTATCAATCATCTAGATCTAATATAACTTCAAACATAACATCATCCCACATTTTAAGATTTCTTTTTTTTAAATTTTCACTGAGATATAATTGACATATAACATTATATTAGTTTCAGGTGTGTGATATAATGATTCAATATATGTATAAACTGCAAAATGATCACCACAATAAACCTAGTAAACATCCATCACCAAAGAGTTATAAATTTTTTCTTGTGAAGAAAACTTTTAAGATCTACTCGCTTAGAAACTTTCAAATATACAATATGATATAAACTACAGTCACCATACTGTGCATTGCATCCCATGACTTAATTTATTTTTTAACTGGAAGTTTGTACCTTTTGATCTCCTTAATCCACTTCGTCCAACTCCCCATCCCCTGCCTCTGGAAACTATCAATCTGTTTCTTGAATCTATGAGTTCGAGGTTTTGGTTTGTTTTCAGATTCCACATATAAGCGCATTCATACAGTATTTGTCTTTCTCTGACTTATCCATCCATATTGTTGCAATGTGAGGACTTCCTTCTTTTTTATGGCTGAATAATATTTCTCTGTGTGTGTGTCTCACATTTTCTTTTATCATTCATCCGTCAGTGGACATTCAGACTGTTTCCACATCTTGGCTATTGTTAATAATGCTGCAAGGAACATGGGAGTGCATGTATCTTTTCAAGTTAGTGTTTTCATTTTCTTGGGATAAATATCTAGAAGTGGAGTTGCTGAATCACAGAGCAGTTCTAGCTTCAATTTTCTGAGGAACCTCCATACTGTCCTCCAAAGTGGCTGCACCAATATACATTCCCATCAACAGAGTACAAAGGGTTCCTTTTCTCCACATCCTCACCAAGAATTATTTCTTGTCTTTTTGATAATAGCCATTCTAACAAGTGTGATCTGATCTCACTGTAGTTTTGATGTGCACTAAGGATTTTCAGCTCTTATCTGCATACAACATTAAAATATTATCTTTGGAAGAAAGATTGCCCTTGAATGCTTCAAAACACTAATGTGCTAGAAAAAAAGACATTTATGACCAATGATACTTCCACATTATACTTAAATCATTCCTCTACTTATCACAGAGCTAATTTATGTCACAGAAACATGTACTGCAACAGTGATGTTAACAGAGTGATTTAACTGGAATGTGCATGTGTGTATGGACATATGTGCACATACAGGTGAAGAGAATTATAAAAGAAATTGAGACCAGTTAATTTCAGGTTCTTCTATATCCCTGATAAGGAGTTTGGTCTTTATCTATCACATAAGGCAGTTATTGTCTGTTTTTCTTTGTTCTCTAAAGAACACAGAGAGCAATCAGATTTGTATTTTAGAATTTCCAAAGACAGAGACATACCATTTAGAACATAAGAAGACTGCTAGGGCTTCCCTGGTGGCACAGTGGTTAAGAGTCCGCCTGCCAATGCAGGGGACATGGGTTCAAGCCCTGGTCCAGGAGGATTCCACATGCCATGGAGCAACTGGGCCCGTGTGCCACAGCTGCTGAGATTGCACCCTAGAGCCCGCGCACTCCGCAACGAGAGGCCACCACAATGAGAAGCCCGCTCACAGAAACGAGGAGTAGCCCCCTCTCGCCTCAACTAGAGAAAAGCCTGCACACAGCAACAAAGACCCAACACAGCCAAAAACAAAATAAATAAATTTAAAAAAAAAGAGTGCTGGAATATATGAGAGGCTCATAGACATAATACAGGAAGAGAACAAAACATTCACGGGAAGGATATGATAGAAAACAGGAGAGAAGTACAGTTTAGTGGGAGAAAATGGTTAAGACAACAGTAGGCAAGCTTTACCCCTGAATAGAGAGCATCCTGACCCTTTCTCAGACCAAGACAGGTATGGTCATTTATCTCCATGGCATCCCTGTTACTGTCCCTAAACCTTCCCTCACCTAGAGAAATCTGATTGAAAAACTGTTTACAAAGAGTCGCTGTGTTCAGTAATAAGGTGCTCAGTGTAAGTAAATTAAACAGTGCCAACTCAGAGAGACCTATGCTTTCAATCCAAAACCCAATATATCTTGCATAATGCTACACTTGTATCTCTTTTTGACTACAATGAAATGGGCATAAATGTACCATCCATACTGATACCTATGGACCATACCATTGTGTATACAGAATAAAGTATAATTATTAATTCTATTTAATTAAAAGTAATAGGACATCCAGAATAATAATTAACAAATTTGCTTCAAAAGTTATATACTTCCTGTACTGTAAACTTAAAATTTTAAGAAGGTAAATTTCATGTTAACTGTACTTACCATGATAAAGTTAAAAAAAAAAGTTATGTATTTTGTAGATAAAACATAATGAATAAATTGGGCAGGGGTGGGAGAAATTGGAAGATAAGTCTGGATGTAAAGTCTACCAAAAAGTTCAACTTGATAAATTGCTCAGTAAATTTCTCTTAATGGTAAGACATACCAAAACCATCATAGTACATAAGCATTTGAAGATATTCCTGAAGATATTAATTTTGGAGGTATGCACAAGCATTTTAATCTAGTCTCATTAATACTTTTTTCACTGATTAACTGAATTATGTCTTATAATTCCAGATTTCCAAATTTCTTTGCCTATTTAGGATATTTTCCAACTGCACCATCCTAACTGGGGAGCTGCTTCTCATTCCATGGGAGAATTACAAAGATTTTTCTATGATTATGATATGTAACCGCCAACAGCTATCTTATATTCTTCCTGGCTAAAATCAACTCAACTCTGTTCTGTGGCAGTGCTGTCCAAACAAGGATGCTTGTTTTGTTTTGTGTTTATTTGTTTTTTGTTTTCCTAAAACAGCTTTACTGAGATATAATTCACATACCATACAATTCACTTTCCACGCTTTCTGGTTGAAGTAATTTTTGTTTAAATTCAACAGTTTTAATACATTATTAGTTTTTTATTGTGGTAAAATATATATAACACAAAGTTTTCCATTTTAGCCATTTTTATAACATTCACAATGTTGTACAACCATCACCACTATCCATTTCTAAAAATTTTTCATCACCCCAAACAGAAACTCATTAACCATTAAGCAATAACTCCCCATTTTCTCCTCTCCCCAGCCCCTGGTAACCTCTAATTTCCTTTCTGTCTCCATGAATTTGCCAATTTTAAGTATCTCATATAAGTGGAATCACACAGTATTTCTCCTTTTGTGTCAGGCTTATTTCATTCAGCATAATGTTTTCAAGATCCATCCATGTCTTACCATGTATCAGAACTTCATTATCTTTTTTGATTGAATCTATTCCACTGTATGTATATACCACATTTTGTTTATTCATTCATCTGTTGATGGACACTTGGGTTGTTTCCACTTGCAGCTATTGTGAATAACATTGCTATGAACAGGGTGTACAAATATCTCTTCAAGACCCTGGTTTCAATTCTTTTTGGTATATACTTAGGATCTTATAGATACTTTACAATCCATAGATTCTAGAGAAATGTCTGTTCAAGTCCTTTTCCTGTTTTTTGTTTTGTTTTGTTTTGTTTTGTTTTGTTTGCGGTACGCGGGCCTCTCACTGTTGTGGCCTCTCCCGTTGCGGAGCACAGGCTCCGGATGCGCAGGCCCAGCGGCCATGGCTCACGGGCCCAGCCGCTCCGCGGCATGTGGGATCTTCCCAGACCGGGGCACGAACCCGTGCCCCCTGCATCGGCAGGCGGACTCTCAACCACTGCACCACCAGGGAAGCCCCTTTTCCTGTTTTTTAATTAGGTTGTTTGTTCTTTTATTGTTGAGCTGCAAGAGTTCTTTAAATATTCTCGATATTAAGTCCTAATCAGATATCACCTGCAAATTTTTCTCCCATTCTGTATGCTGTCTTTCACTTTCTTGATGATGTCCTTTGAGGCATAAAACTTTTTAATTTTTATGTAGTCAAATTTATCCATTTTTTCTTTTACTGCTCATGCTGCTGTTACCATTTCTAAAAATCTATTATCACACCTCCAAAGTCATGAAATTTTACCCCTGTATTTGCTTCTAAGCATTTATGTTTTTAGCTGCTTAGGTCATTGATCCACTTTGAGCTAATTTTTACATGTTGTTTGAGATGGGGTCCAACTTCATTCTTTTACATGTGGAAATCCAGTTGCTCCAGTATCATCTGTTGAAGACTATCCTTTTCCTGTTTATCTGGTGTTTTTTTTTTTAATTGAAGTATACTTGATTTACAATGTTGTATTAGTTTCAGGTGTACAGCAAATGATTCAGATATATATCCATACACACACACACACACACATTCTTTTTCAGATTCTTTTCTATAGATTACTACAACATACTGAATAGAGTTCCCTGTGCTATACAGAAGGTCCTTGTTGTTTATCTATTTTATATATAGTAGTGTATATCTGTTAACCCCAAACTCCTAATTTATCCCCCCTCCCCCATGCTTTCTCCTTTTGTAACCATAAATTTGTTTTCTATGTCTATGAGTCTGTTTCTGTTTTGTAAATAAGTTCATTTGTATCATTTCTATAGATTCCACATACAAGTGATAAAATGATATTTGCGTTTCTCTGTCTGACTTACTTCACTTAGTAGGGTAATCTCTAGGCCCATTCATGTTGCTGCAAATGGCACTGTTTTGTTCTTTTTTATGGCCGAGTAATATTCCATTGTATCTTGTAATATTCCATTGTTTACTTGTTTCTAATAAAGATATCCTGATCTATCCTCTAGAAATTTTGAGTCAGTAGGTTTGGGGAGGAACTTCAGATTCTACACTTTTAAGGAGCATCTTAGGTAACTGCCATGGTCAAACAAGTCTGGAGAGCAATACAGAATACAACTTCAGGTACTTGACTCATATTCTAGAGAGGCTAAAAAACAAATTTATTTTTTTAATCCTGGCTTAGCCATCAGATACACTCTTAGCTTATGCTACCATCCAGGTAAGGACTTAGGTAAAAGCCTTAATTTTCACAAGAGGTGGTCAACTCTACCATCTGCACATCTGATCTCTGAAACATAGGGCTTTACCAAAATAAACACAAACTTGCCACAACACAGGCTCATGCCATTCGCTCTTTCAGCAACAAACATCTGAGCATGTTATCATACCCCAGCACTGTTCTAGCCACTGGTGATACAAAAGTAAAGAAAAACAAAGATTCTTGCGCTCGTGAAACTTACTTAAAGTTGGAGGGAGACAAACAACAACTAAGTATGTGTGTGTGTTAGGCAATGTGAATTGTTAAGAAATAAAGGGTAAGTGGGAGGTGACAATTTGAGCAGAAACCTGGAAAAGAGAGAATAGGGCTTCCCTGGTGGCGCAGTGGTTGGGAGTCCGCCTGCCGATGCAGGGGACATGGGTTCATGCCCCGGTCTGGGAGGATCCCATGTGCCGTGGAGCAGCTGGGCCCGTGAGCCATGGCCGCTGAGCCTGCGCGTCCAGAGCCTGTGCTCCGCGACGGGAGGGGCCACAGCAGTGAGAGGCCCACGTACCGCAAAAAAAAAAAAAAAAAGAGTAAGAGAATAAACTATGCAAACACCTGAGGGGAGAATATTCAATACAAAGTGAGGCCCAGAGACTACCAACTTGAACTATCTACTACCCAACCATCAACAAAGAAACCCAAAGGAGATTTACATTTTTGAAAGAGATCCAATTCATCTCTTCCTCTGATCAGGGTTTCTCAACCTCACCATTATTGACGTTTTTGCTCAGAATTCTTTGTTGTGGGAATAGGGGTATTCCTATGCAAGATGTTTAGCAGCATCCCTGACCTCTGCCCATTAGACGCCAGTAAGCACACACATGATGCCACCACCACCCCTAGTGTAACAACCAAAAATTTCTCCAGTCATTGCCAAATGTCCCTGCAGGACAAAAATCACCCCAGATTGAGAACCACTACTCCAGACCAATTCTACTGAAGTTCCATGTAGGAAACCCATAAACAGGCCTCAAGAGGTCTATGAAGCATCTACTCATCTGAAACAGTACATGAAGTTTGCATACGTGTGAAAATGTGCAATTTCCTGAGGTGAAGGTTCAGAGGTTTTAATTCCTAAAAAGGTTCATGAGATGCCCGCGTACCGCAAAAAAAAAAAGAACCCGCCTGCCAATGCAGGGGACACAGGCTCAAGCCCTGGTCCGGGAAGATCCCACATGCCGCAGGGTAACTAAGCCCGTGCACCACAACTACTGAGTCAGCGTGCCACAACTACTGAAGCCCGTGCACCACAACTACTGAGCTCGCGTACCACAACTACTGAAGCCTGCACGCCTAGAGCCTGTGCTCCACAAGAGAAGCCACCACAATGAGAAGACCGTACACCACAACAAAGAGTAGCCCCCGCTGGCCCCAACTAGAGAAAGCCCACGCACAGGAAGGAAGGAAGGAAAGAAGGGAAGGATATTTCAAGTGGGTTAAACAACATCGGAAGCTCCAATTCTGAGCCACATTTGTCTTAGCCCCACATATTCGCCTTTGGTGGGTTGCATTTTGGCTTCTTCTTTTTTGAGGCTTCCATCAAGAAACCCATTAAAAGCCTATAAAACCAGTCACTGAATTTACTAGAAAATGTTTTGAAGAAATCATCAACTCCCATTCTATTATCATCCCTATTTAATGAATGAAGAAACCAATGTCAATAGAAGTTCATTTATCTGCCCAGGATCAGAAAGCTCCTGAATGACATAATCGGAGCTACAACACAGCTGCTTACATGGTTATGTGACTGGAAACAGTCACAGGAGCACAGCTAACTTCTTGGTTTTACTTAAGACTAAAATATAGAGCACTGTAATTATGGTACATAACAAATAACCACTAACAAACTATCTTCAAAGAACATCAGATGAATAAAACAAACAGAAATATCAACTATAAGATGAACAACGTCCAAGAGTTGCTCAAGAGGAAATGAACCATTTTCTGAGTCTTCACTGAACCCTCACTAGGTCAATGAGTGATATAAAAGGATAACCCAGTAATGTTACCTAGAATAAGCACAAAAGTGAGTTTTAGTTACATATTTTTATCCCTCAATGCAAGCCAAAGTACAATTCAAACTACTTAAAGTATGATTCAGTAAAAACACTCTACAGGAATGGGGAGCCAAAATATAAGGCACCCAAAAAATCAGTGATCTCAATGTCTAATTTGATCTAGGAAAAAATCTAACTACACAGAGCAATGATTCTTCAGGCTTATTTTAATAACGAAACTCATTCTTCTAACCAATATTTTATAACAATGTCCAATATACTGAACAGATTAAAAGAAAACTGCTCTGGTTGAATTTGGGGGACGGGTACCCCAATGCCCTTGACTCTTCTTGTCAAGAAAGTCCCCAGGGAACAATCTGAAAACGACTGATTTGTCAGATGCTGTTGGAAATGTGAATTATTACAGCCTGTCTGAAAAGAAATGTAATAATTATATCTATTAAATTTTAATGACATATTCCCTTCAACCCAGCAATACCTCTCTTCCAACTCTATCCCACACACAGTTGAATGAAAATGTGATATAAATGTGTAAGAATTTTAATTCAGTGCTGTTTATAGTGAAAAAACATGGGGAAAAACCTAATGAAATCGACAAGGAAACAGCTAAAAGAAATGTAGTAAACCTTTACTATGGAATATTATGCAGTCATTACATAGAACAAGTTGTATCAACTCATCTATACTAACACTGAGGAGTGAGAAAAGCATTATTCTCAAATGTGTATGTGCATGCAGATATGGGTGTAATAATGACACTTTTGTAAAACAAGCACCACTACAACATACACCAAAATTAAAAGCACCTCGGGAAGAAGTGAAATAAAATAGAAATATATGTACAGATCTAAATTAATGGGATATAAGAGAATTCAAAATTATTCCTACTGTACATAAAGATGAAATATAGACATGATTTGAACTTGGGATTGAAGACAGTACTCTTACAGATGTGTTATTTCAAAGTACTGGTAATAGTTTTAAAAACCAATCCTTAAAGAAAGAAAACAAACCAATTATCTATAGGTATTATGAACTGCCTATCCTTCCAGCTCTTCTTAATTAACATTTTTTTCTTAAAACTGAACTTTCGGGCTTCCCTGGTGGCGCAGTGGTTGAGAGTCCGCCTGCTAATGCAGGGGCCAAGGGTTTGTGCCCCGGTCTGGGAAGATCCCACATGCTGCGGAGCGGCTGGGCCCGTGAGCCATGGCTGCTGAGCCTGCGCGTCTGGAGCCTGTGCTCCACAACAGGAGAGGCCACAACAGTGAATGGCCCGCAAAAAAAAAAACAAAAAAAACAAACAAACAAAAAAATAACTGAACTTTCAAATGAAGAGTAGGCAAAGATATTCAAGGTTTTATACTGTGGCAAGAGTCAAGAATGCAAACATTCTTAACTGTCAAAGACACCTCTGCCTGTAACAAGAAGAAAATCACAATCTCTCTCTCACAAAGCATTCCTCTTCCTTCCTCCCTCGCTCCCAACCAATCTCCCTCCGCCTCCCACCGCAAGATCCTAAAAGGAAGTGAACTGAATTCAATTCAATTAGATGATGCAATGAATTCCATTATATGACCCAATTCTCATCTCCATCCTCATTACACCTCTCTTCTGATCTAAAACTCTACAATTCTATTATCCTACTGTATCATATACTCCTAGTTATCTGCAATTCTTACTATTCAGCTCTCCAACAATATCAGTTAAATATGACCTGTTCACAGATCCATTAATGCAGTTACTTACTTGCTTAAAATTAATTTTTGATCTTTCTTTTAAATTTTCTCAGGAAAACAAGCTTGCAACAGAAAAAATGTCAATACAGAAAATGGTTTTATCGTTCACTTTGAAAGAAGATGTTTCTTTCCAATCCCCTGGCAAACCAATTTTCTTCCACTAAAAGGATAAAAACTCACAGAAAATGAACTACATTTTTAAAATACCAATCAGAAATAAACTTTAAACTACAGACTTTCTTCTTAGATGCAAATAGACAGCTCAGTATATTAGCCTTGTGCAAAATATCTATAGCTTATCCTACAAAGATGGCTCCATTTTCTCTTCTAGAAAATGTAGATAGTAACTATTTGCTTAAACAGAATATAAACTGTAAAGCACTACACCTACAGTTACCAAACTGTGCACCAAGACATCTCAAACACCCTAGACTTCATAGCAAACTCACAGGTACTGTAGGATATTTTTAATTATCAAGGAAAACACAGCTCTTCTCAATAGCTGTCAGACACCATGTGAACTACTAGCTCGAAGGAGTTCCATTTCAACGTGAGATCATTCTAAATGCATTTTGATGGTTACCATATCTTTGAGAAACTGGGTTTAGGGCAGTGGATGTGATAAAAAGTACTGCATGGAAATCAATGTAAAATAGAAAATGCAGGTGGCAGTGTCTAATCTAATTCTAAGACTTCAGAACTTGCACATGCCCAACAGACACACATAATCCATCAATAGGTAACTGTCGTTATTTAATAATAAAAAGGAATGTTTTTTCTTTCAATGAAAATGTAATTCTTAGACCATAAATACTTATTAAACTATCTGTACCTATTAGATATTATTTTTTGCCTCTATGAAAAAATAATGAAATGCTAAGGGCACCGTGAACCAAGAACTTCTGGGAACCTCTCACTGTATGTTTACAAGGGATTTTCACAGACATTTGTAAGTTGCACCATGGTGCAATATCTTTATCCTATCTTCACTGGTGTCAGGGTGAAGAAAATAAACTGTGAAGATTGAAAACACAGCAAAAACGAGTAGGATGATGACAGGCTGCTCAGTGTCACATTTCATTCTAGAAAAGCAGGAGACAAAACTAAAGGTTGAATACAATGATTAATAAGAAAAAAATATCCAAATGTTGCCTGTATTATGTTGGTTTATTTAAAGACAAGGGCTAATTTAGTTTCAAAACCTTGGTTATCTAACAATGGTTTTCAAACACTCTTTAGCAGATGAGCTCTATTTTCAAACAAAATCTCCCACTGTATTTTCTAAGTTACAAAATATCTAAAAAGCATGAGTCTCTGTTTGTAGCTGATGAGTAGCCTAGGACCACAGTCTGGCCTACCTCCTCCACACCTGTAACAGTATTCACTGGAACCACTAGGCTTCAACAAATAGTTTTAGGTTGCTGCAGGGAAGAGGAAGAGGCCTTTCCTGACCTTCAATCGCTTTACTGAAGATCTCATTTAAATAATGGATTCAAGGATGCACGGGGTACAATTCATAGCCTAAAGCTAAGACAATGTCTTTCAAAATTTTTTTTATTTGCAATACAACCCAGTACATAAATACACTTTAAAAAAAAAATCTCATTAAATAATATTCTTGTGTGTGATTCATTCTAAGATTTTCTATACAAACTGAAACTTGGTTTACAAAACTCTGACCTAAGAAATCACCTCAGTGACTTCTCAACCTGCAATAAATAAATAGATAGATATTTTAAAGTGAGTTAAGAGAGAAGGAGAAAGGAAAGAACAAATTTCTTACTCGGAAATAATACAACAAACAAACAAAACCCATTAAGATTTCCACCTCACAGTGCATGCTGAAAACCCAACAAAAAAGACAAGGGGAGAAAGGAGGAAATAGGAAGGAGTGAATCTGCATGAATAAGTGCTGAATGTAAAAAAGTAAAATCATCAAAATCTTATCTCTAGTTAAGAAGGAACTTTTCAACCTGAAAATAAGAGTAAACCTTTAAATATTTTTCAGTAGTTTCTGATTTTACAGTGGTCAACTTCATAATAACATTTCTCTCTCCTCTTCCCCGAATCCATTAAAATGGCCAAGAAATGAAAACTAAGGTGAAAAAATGACAGCAGTGTTAGAAATCAGAAGATCACTGACAACACTGATAGTCAACACAAGCAAAACCAGGACTCAGTAAACCACCCCAACTCAGAATTAGGGGGTGGGGGACTCAATGAAGACAAGAAGATAAAGTTCCCTACGTTTGGGCGACCGTAATTAACAAACAAGCAAACAGAATCTTCCAATAGTATACTCTTACCTCTACAGCAACTCCTTTCCTAATTCCTGTTAATAACCTCAGCTCAAAGAACACAGAAAACAATAGGATTTTTTTTTAAGTAAATTAATTTATTTATTTATATATTATCTTTGGCTGCGTTGGGTCTTCGTTGCTGAGCACGGGCTTTCTCTAGTTGCAGCGAGCAGGGGCTACTCTTCATTGCAGTGCGTGAGCTTCTCATCGCAGTGGCTTCTCTTGTCGCGGAGCACAGGCTCTAGGTGTGCGGGCTTCAGTAGTTGTGGCACGCAGGCTTCAGTAGTTGTGGCTCGTGGGCTCTAGAGCGCAGGCTCAGTCGTTGTGGCACACGGGCTTAGTTGCTCTGCGGCATGTGGGATCTTCCCAGACCAGGGCTCGAACCCGTGCCCCCTGCGTTGGCAGGTGGATTCTTAACCACTGCGCCACCAGGGAAGTCCCAAACGATAGGATTTTGAAAGTCCATCAGACACCAAAGCAGAATTAAGATAGGTAAAGACTTGGCACCTGAGCTTTTCCTGACTTGGCATAGACTGCAAGATAAATCAAGTTGGGATTTTGTGACCCAAATGCTCTCACAGCCATCTGTCTTATTCACAGGAGACACAAGCCCTATCAATGTGCTCCCCGCCCACATACCCTAAAAATAACCCTGTTTTTAAAGCCTGTCTCAGTTAATTTACAATACTAGGGATAACCCACAGAGAAAGAACTATGGCTACCCATTCCCTTGGAAGGACCCATCCAGACAAAATAATCCTAATTTGTACAACTGCTAAAGAAGCCCACACCTGCTACCAATAATGACTAATTTAGAATTCCATTTACAAATATAACTGCATAAAGAAAAATCAACAAGCACATCAGGAGACTCAGAGTACAAAACAGGTACACGAAATGAGAAGCAGAGCAAAAAGGCCAAAGTTAATATAAATACACAACAGAAATACATTTTAAATTTTTAGTTAGTACTGTCAATGAAACGTGGATACGTATGTATAATAAACGAAGTAAGCTTGTATGAAAAGTAGCAACAGTAAAACAAGAGAATTCTAGTGACTTGAGAGCATGATAGACCAAACTGGAAGGGATGAGGGGAGAGAGAACTAAATATCACCAGAAGCAGTGAAGAGCCCAACAAGCACAACTGAAAAAATTGAACATCCGTATCAATAGAGTCTATATATTATGAAGGACCCAACTGATCCAGTAGAAAACTGTTATCATATTGCTGAACTCATACAAAGAAAAATATACAAGGACATTTCCACGCTCCAGCACTTCCATGCTCCCCACCTCTCCATCCCCATAAAAATAGAATGAGTTGAAACTTGGGCAGTAGGCAGTACGCACATGGAGATGCAAGAGGGTAAACGTCCATATCAGCACTGTGCCAGTTATAAGGAGGAAAGCTGAACCTGAGAGTCATCCTTGAAGCATGAACCCTATAAAGTTCCCAGAATATAACAAGTCCTGTATCTTAGCAGATACAAAAGCAAATCCTCTGTGGGCTTAAAAAAAACCTTCTCAATGTAGTCTCCCAAATTTCCCAAGTATTAAATAAGCTCAACAAAACTTGAGCCCTACTCAAGGATCACCAAACACATAAGCAAATGAACACCACATGTGAGATGCATGCACCACTGAATTCAGATATTAAAATTTAATCACCAAAAGGTAAGACATGGATAAAATATTGAAGAAGTTTTTAAAAATGAAATTACAAAATATGCTAGCAGGAAGAGGCTGCTGAGAATAACCAGAAAGACCGGGGGGGGGGGGGGGGGGGGCAGAAAAACCAAAAAACTGTAATGAAAAGTATGGCTGATTTCAAAATCTCACTGGACCACGTAAACAGATTAAAGATGGACAGAGTCATAAAAATTAGCAATTTGAAGAAACTATCTAAAATGCAGGGCTAAGAGACAAAGAGAAAAGAAATTTAAAAGGAAATTAAGAGATACTGAAAGATACAAAGAGAACTGTGAAATCCTGGTAGGAGAAATTTTTTTAAAAAAAAGAAACTGTAGGGGAATTCCCTGGCAGTCCAGTGGTTAGGACTCTGAGCTTCCAATGCAGGGGGCACAGGTTCAATCCCTGGCTGGGGAACTAAGATCCCACAAGCCGTGCGGCACGGCCTAAACAAATAAACAGAAGCTTAAAATCACCTTTAACAAAAAAGAAAAAGGAAGAAGAAACTATAAACATGAAAGCAGAATACAAACAAGCACTGTACACAGTAACAAGTCTCATTTGACTAAAATGCTGGGCAACATTATCATGAAAGTTGGGGGGGTATTGATCAGAGTAAAAGAGACTTTTTGTGTCATCTTTGAAAAAGGCTAAGGTATTCATCTTAAAATTAACTTTAAGTATGCAAAACAGAATTTCCAGGGTACCAATTTTTTATAAAAAGTGACTTCCATATGAAAAAGAAATAAGAAACGGAGGGTGACATCAGCATCGTGGTGGCATGAGTCATTCCTCTTATCACTCCCCTTCTATTTACAACTAATCAGAACATCCATAACCCAAAAAAGTACCTCTGCGCAGCACAGCAGGACACCCAAGAGATCCAAACATCTGTTCACCCAACAGTGAGTGGACCTTGCAGGAGGCTGGGAAGCAAGGGCAGTGGTGGCAGGTCCAGCAGAAGGTCAGCAAGACCTTTCTGGCAGAGAAAGTAAAGGTCTGCCCAGCCTCTGCAGCTGGAGGAACCCATTGTTCTGAGGGGAGACCATAGTGACTGGGGGTAGGGATACAAAAGGGAAGGTGGCAAAGAAAACTGAGGGAAAGTGTATCCTGCTATCTGCCCTGAAATTCTGGCAAGATATTTGGACCCATGGACCTCTGAGCACGCCCCAACCCCTGCTACCCCAACTCCAGGATCACCCTACTGGGCTGTGGGCACCCTCAAAGCCCCAAGTGCTGAGCACACACCTCTTCCCACTCTGCTGCCACTCCTTTTCCTCCGCCAGCTTTTTTTATGCACAGGCTCCCAACCTTAGCCAAGAGTCAGTGATGGTAAGAAAAAACAAAAACTTGTGTTATATAGCGCCACCTAGAAAACAAAAGACTCCTAATTACCAACCTACTGAACTGTTAGACTAAAAATAAACAAAGCCTTGCCTAAATAAGGTGTTCACGACTTCAAATGCAACGACAGAAACACTTGTCATCAAACACTATGAAAAAAACAAAGGAACACTGTATCACAAAAAGAATGACAATCTTCCAGCAACAAATACAAATACATGGAATAGTGTGATCTGACTGATAAAGAATTCAAAACAGCTATTATGGAGAAATTTGACAAGCTGTAAGAAAACGCAAAAAAAAAGCAATATAACAACTTGATGAATAAAATTGATGAACAGGAGTACATTACCAAAAAAGACTGAAATTCTAAAAAAAGAACCAAACAACTTCTGGAGCTCAATAAATGAGATGAAGAATGCATTAGAAAGCAATGGAAATAAAGCAGATCAGATGAAGAGAGAATAAGTGACACTGAGGATAGGAACAGAGAATTCAGGTGAAGAGGAGAAGGAACTAAGATTTTTAAAAACTGAAGAAACCCTATGAGAACTATCAGACTCGATTAGGAGAAGCAATGTAAGATTAACGGGTATACCAGAAAAACAGAAGGAGAAGGTAATAGAAATTATGTTTGAAGAAATAATAGCTAAGAACTTCCAAAGCCTGGGGAAAGAACCGGATAAAAGAAGTCCATGAAGCTAATACACCTTATTATCTAAATGCAAAAAGACCTTCTCCAGACACATTATGTTAAAATTCTCAAGTCAATGATAAAAAACTTTAAGGGCAGCCAGGAGAAAAAAAAAGACGGGAACCCCCTCTCTGACCCCAATTAAACTATCAGCAGATTTTTCAACAGAAACTACACAGGCCAGGAGAGAATGGAATGACAAAGTATTGAAACATTAAAACTGCCAGCTAAGAATACTCTATCCAGCAAAATTACCTTTCAGATATGAAGAAGACATAAAAGCTTTCCCAGACAAACAAAAGTGAGTTCACCACCACCAGACCTGCCTTACGAGAAATGTTGGGATGAGCAATTTAAACTGAAACAAAAAGACAAAAGTACACAAAACTCTAAGGTGATAAATAGAATTAGAAAATTTTTACTTTTTTTACAAAAATATATAAAACTCTTGATTATAACATCAAGGTTAAAGGAAAAGAACACTGAAAATAACTATAGCTACTACAACTTGGTAATGAAATCACAGTATGAAAAGATAATTTGTGACATCAAAATTATAAAGAAGGAAGAGTAAAAGGCTGAAACCTTTATAGATGAGTGAAAATAAGTTGCTATCCACAGAAAAAGGACTATTTACTTATGAAATGGGTTACGTAAACCTTATGGTAACCACCAAGCAAAAATCTAGAACAGAGACACAAAACATAAAAGAAGGGCGGGGGGTGACTGAGCAAATCGCCATGGAAAACCACTACATACAAAGGTAGACAAAAACAGAAAGAAAATGGAAGGACAAAATTACCAGAAGGCAAAACATAAAATGGAGATAGTAAATCTTTACATATCAATAATCACCCTAAACGTAAATGAACTGACCTCACCAACCAAAAGACACATAATAGCTGGATGGATAAAAAAACAAGACCCAGGGCTTCCCTGGTGGCGCAGTGGTTGAGAGTCCGCCTGCCGATGCAGGGGATACGGGTTCATGCCCCGGTCCAGGAAGATCCCACATTCCGTGGAGCGGCTGGGCCCATGAGCCATGGCCGCTGAGCCTGCGCGTCCGGAGCCTGTGCTTTGCAACAGGAGAGGCCACAACAGTGAGAGGCCCGCGTACGGCAAAAAAAAAAAAAAAAAAAAAATCTCCCAATACAGAAAACTCCAGAACCAGACATCTTCACTGAAGAATTAACACCAATACTCCTCAAACTCTTCCAAAATATTGAGGAGGGAAAATGTCCTAACTCATTCTATGAAGCCAGCATTACCTTGATACCAAAACCAGATAAGGATACCACAGGAAAAAAATATATAGACCAATATTCCTGATCAATATAGAGATGCAAAAATTCTCAACAATATATTAGCAACCAAATTCAAGAATACATGCAAAGGTGTATTACACCATGAGCAAGTGGGATTTATCCCTGGTATGCAAAGAATGATTTAATGTATTTACATCAATAAGTGTAATACATCACATCAATAAAATAAAGGGCAAAAATCACATGATCATCTCAATATTTGCAGGAAAATTACTGACAAAATGCAAAATTCTTTCATGAGGAAACCCCCCAACATACTGGGTATGGAAGGACTATACCTCAATATAAAGGCCATATAGTCAATGGAGAGAAATTGAAAGTGTTTCCCATAAGACCCAGAACAAGACAAGGATGTCCACTCTCACCACTCCTAATCAGTATATTACCAGAAGTACCAGCTAAAACAGTTGCACAACACCAACAAATAAAAGGCATCCAAATTAGAAACAAAGTAAAACTGCTGCTATTTGCTGATATGATCTTACACATGGAATCCCAAAAAACAAAAACAAAAAAACTGCTGGAATTAGTCAACAATTTCAGTAAAGTGCAGAATACAAAATCAACATACAGAAATCAGTTGCAGTCCTTTACACTAATGATGGAGCATTTGAAAAAGAAAGAAATCTAGGTTACCATAGCATCAAAAATAATAAAATATTTACAAATGAATTAAACCAAGGAAGTGAAAGGTCTGTATAATGAAAACCGCAAGACTGCTAAAAGAAATTAAAGACATAGATAAATGGAAAGATATCCCACACTCATGAAACAAAAGAACATCGTTAAAATGGCCACACTAATCAAAGCTATCTACAGTTTCAACACAATCCCCATCAAATAAAAGGCCATTCTTCATAGGAATAGAGGAAATAATCCTAAAATGTATGGGACCCACAAAAGATCCCAAACAGCCAAAGCAATTCTGAGAAAAAAAGAACAAAGCCAGAGATATCACACTTCCAGATTTCAAACTATACCACAAGCCATAGTAATAAAGACAGTATGATACAAGCACAAAAATAGACACATCAGCCAATGAATAAGGAGCCCAGAATTAAATCCCAGCACATAAGGTCAACAGATATTCACCAAGGGAGCTGAAAATACCCAACAGGGAAAGAACAGTCTCTTCAACAAATGATGGTGGGAAAACTGGAGAAATACATGCAGAACAAAGAAACTGGACCTCAATCTAACACCACTCACAAAAATTAACTCAAAGTGGATCAAAGACAAACACAAGACCTGATACCATTTAACTTCTAGAAGAAAATGTAGGGATGAAGCTCATCTGGTTTTGGCAATGAATTTTTAGACTTCACCAAAAACAGCAAAAGCAAAAATCAACAAATGGGACTACATCGAACTCAAAAGCTTCTGCACAGCAAAAGAAACAGCAAAATCAAAAAACGTACAGAGAGAAAATTTACCCAAACCATATATTGGATAATGAGTTAATATACAAAATATAAAGAACTTAACAACAAAAAATCCAATTAAAAAATGGGCAGAAGAAATAGACATTTTCCCAAAAAGAACATCAAAATGGCCAACAGGCATATGAAGAGATGCTTGACATCACACTAATCATCAGGGAAATACAAATCAACACCACAATGATATATCCCCTCACACATGTTAGCATGGCCATCACCAAGAAGACATGAGACAACAAGCGCTGGCAAAGATGTGGTGAAAAGGGAACTCTTATAAATTGTTGGTGGGAATGTAAATTGGTCCAAGCACTATGGAAAACAACATGGTTGTTCAATAAAAACAACATGGCTGTTCCTCAAAAAAAATAAAAATAGATCTACCATACAATCCAGCAATTACACTTCTAAGTATATACTCAAAGGAAATAAAAACAGGATTTTGACGAAATTCATGCACTTTCATGTTTATCACAGTATTATTCACAATAACCAGGATATTGAAAAACCCCAAAGGCCATCAATGGATAAATGGATAAAACAGAGGTGGTATATATACACAAAGGAATATTATTCAACCATGAGAAAGGAGGTTATCCTGCCATTGCGAAAACATGGATGGAACTTGAGCACATTACGCTAAGTGAGGTAAATCAGGGAAAGACATGTTATCACTTATAAGTGGAATCCAAAAAGTTAAACATATAAAAAACACAGTAACATGGTGGTTGCCAGGGGATGCATGGGGTAGAAAGAATGGGGGATAAGACTAATGGTGTTCAGGGGTACAAACTTGTAACAAGTAGTAAATAAGCCATATAGATCTATGCACAGAATAATATAGACAATAATGTTGTACTATAATTATGCAATGTGATTAGTACCACTACTTCAGCAATCATATTACAGTATATGAATGTATCAAAGTAATATGCTGTACACCTCAGACTTACACAATGTTACATATCAAGTTTATTCAATTAAAAGAAACTTTAATAAAAAAGGAAGAAAAAGAAATGGATTGTGGTAAAATAAAAATAAATCTTTAAAAAGAAATAAAAGCAAGCAAAGAAAAGGGAAAGGTTGGGCAAACAGAAAATGGAAACTACAAGAAAAAGAAAAGTGGGTACCTACATTATTATCAGACCAAACAGATTTTAAAACATAAAGAGTTATAAGACATCATCATAAAGAAGTCATCACAAAATAGTTAAAATCGTGTAATCACCAGGAAGGTAATTTTAAATTTATATGAACTATTAAATGACATTAAAATACAGCAAAAATTGATAAAACCACAGGGATAAACGTATATATATCCATGAACAGAGTACAAAGAGTTTTAACACCTTTTCCACTACTGACATACACTAGAAAAATTAACAAAGATATAGAAAACTTAAGATAATTAACAAGCTTGACTTGTTGGTCATTTATAGAACCCTGCACCCTTACACATTCTTCTCAAGCACAATATATAACACTTAGAAAAATTAAGCACGATCTGGCATACAACAAATTCAAAAGAATCCAAATCTCACCGACCACATCATTCTGACTAAAATGTCATCAATCAGTAGAAAACAAAAAGATAAATATGTCCATGTGTTAGGAAATGTAAAAACACACAAATAATAATTATAACAGAGATGTAAGAAAAAATAGATACAAAACTTGTAGTAATTAGGGAAAGTAGTATAGAAAGGAAAATTGAGAGCCTTTTATGTTTATACTGAAAAGAAAAAAACAGTTAAAATAAAGAAGTTAAGCATGAAACCTAAGGAGCCAGGAAAAGAAAATAAGAATAAAACAAAAATGAACCCAAAGAATAGAGGAAAAAAATAATAAAGAGCAGAAATTAATTAGGAGAATACATCTAAACAGCCAAAAATTGGCAAATTTCTGATAAGGCTGATCAAGAATAGAAACTTTTAAAATTAACATTAGGAATAAAAAAAGAATGTAACTACAGACATTAGTATGGGTATTAAAAGCATGATAAAGAATACTTTAAGCCAAGGATTGGCAAAGTTTTTCTTAAAAGACTAGACAATAAATGCTTTTGGCTTATGGCTCATACCTTATTTCCTAACTGCACTTACATCACTAAAGCAATCACAGACAATATGAATGCGTGTGGCTGTATTCCAATAAAACTTTATTTACAAAAAGAGGCAGGCAGCCCATGGGCAATAGTTTGCTGACCCCTGCTTTATGCCAATAAATCTGGCAACTCAGGTGATATAATTTCCTAGAAAAACAACATAAATAACAAAACCTTATTCTAGAAGAAATTTAAAAATCTAAATATACCAGTAATCATTAAAGAAACTGAAAACTGAAATCTTCCCACAAACGAAACATCAGGCTTAATGAGCTGTTTCAAATTTTCAAAGAACAGAATGGTTCCATCTTATACAAAAGCTTCCAGAAAACAGACACAGAGAGAATATTTTCCATCTTTCTGTGAAACTAATAAAACTCTGACATGAAAATCAAAAAATACTACAAAGACTCATAAGCAAACATACATACATGGATTAACCACATAACTCCAGCAACGTATCTTAAAAGACAGCTATATCACAGCACTGCTCAACAGAACTTCCTGCAATGGAAACGCTCTATAATTTGCACTGTCCAATATCATAGCTGCTAGCTACAATTAACACTTGAAATGTGGTTGGTATGCCTAAGAAACTGGATTTTAATTTTGCTTAATTCTCATTAAAATTAAACTGCCACATGGGGCTAGTGGCTTTTATATTGGACAGTGTAGCTATCTTATGACCAACTTGGGTTTATCCTAATAATGCAAGGTTGGTTTATAACCAGAAAAATCTATCAACATCATCTACCACACCAACACACTGAAGGAAGAAAGAAAACTATCTCAACACATGCAGAAATCAATGCCCATTTGCTAAATATTGTAAGAAAAGAAAATACGCTTACCTAAATAAAGGTTATCTACCAAAAACCAACAACGAACATCATTCTTAATGGTGAAACGTATCAAGTATTCCCTCTAAAGCCAAAAAATAATAATAATTCCACTATCACTACTGCTCTTTAATATTTACCAGAAGATTCTAGCTAGTACACTAAGAAAAGGAAATCAGTGTATAAGGATTAGAAAGAAACTACAGTCTCATTATTTGCAGGTGATATAATTTGCTATGTAGAAACTCATAAACAGCAAAATATTGGGAAACAAAAAGCTTAATAAGGTAGGCAGATTAGTATGCAAAAATCTACTGCATTTCCATACACCAGCCAAAGCAACTGAAAATGTAAAATTAAAAAAAAATTTCAAGGTACATTTTAAAGCTCTAACCAAACATGTTTAAGACCTATATGATGAAAAACTGTAACACCTTACTAAAAAACATTATATAAAATCTAAATGCTTACAAAGATATACTATGTTTATATCATAAAGACAGCAATTCTCCCCCGAAGTATCTTATAGATAAATAAGTCAACAGAGCACCTGAAAGACCTTAGCACCAGATTTTAAAATTATTCAGATGTGCAAAAAGCTAAAACACACATGAAAAATGAAGTGGGGAGGAATTTGCCCTAACAGAAAGCATAAGTTATTACAGTGAGGACAGACATAGATCATGGAACAGAAATGAGTCTAAAAATAGACCTACACACATATGGTAACTTGATTGTGATAGAGTTAGTTTTGCAGATCAATGCAGAAAAGATGGACTCTTTAACAAAGGAATCTGAATATTCATAAAGGAAAAAATGGATTTCAATCCCTACCCCACTACTGATGAAAAAAACAAAAGCATACCCAGTGAAATGAAATGAAAGACAAAGGTTTAAAACAAGAGACATTTTTTATTACCCAAGTCTGGAAAGATTTCTTAAACCAAACTAAATATAAATAAAAAAATAAACCATGAAATAAAAGATTAATAACCTTTACTACATTAAAATTAATATCTCAATATGGGAGAAGGTATTTACAACTCAACTTTTTTTTAAAGTTAGTAACCAGAATATACACACGTACAAATAGGGAAGAAACACACAACCAAACAGAAAAAAAGTGTCACTATCAGGTGCATTACAAAAGACGAATAAATATCCATTAAACGTTTGACAAGTTGTCCCCTCTCTCCTTTGTAATGAGAAAAATAAAAATTAAGACCACAATAAGGAAGGATTTTCACACAATGAATTAGCAAAAATTGAAACAGGTAATAACACCATTATTAAACCAGATGCTAGCAACGGAAATGAAACTGCCACAGTTGGTTTAAACTACTCTTATTTAACCCTTGTGGTTCACTAGGGACCAGCCTCCTCCCAAGCACATGTAACAAACCTGAGCTCCATTTGCAAGAAAGAAGCTAACCACACTGTTTGCCACATTGGTCCCTTCCTTTCAGATATTTGTATCTCTTACTTATCTCATATTTTCACAGTCAAGATACCCAAAACAATGTGGGTATGTGCCTGCCTCCCCTACAACCATTACACCCCTCTTTGATAATGTAGCTGCAATGAATTTAGGGTAGCAGTAATATCTAACTCCATTAAATAGGCCCTAACTGCCCCAGATAATCAGAATAACTCCATCTCCCTAAAGAGTAAATACATGGTTTACAGTAAAACAGATTTAAGCTGATGGGGATATGCCAATTCTCCAAGCCAGAGGTACTGATACACAGGTGGTTCAACCATAGATCAGGAATTTGTTTTAGCTGAGACAAATAATAAATATGCACATGAGGGATTCCCTGGTGGCGCAGTGGTTGAGAGTCTGCCTGCCGAGGCAGGAGACATGGGTTCGTGCCCCGGTCCAGGAAGATCCCACATGCCGCGGAGCGGCTAGGCCCATAAGCCATGGCCGCTGAGCCTGCGCGTCCGGAGCCTGTGCTCCGCAACGGGAGAGGCCACAGCAGTGAGAGGCCCGCGTACCGCGAAAAAAAAAAAAATTCACATGATTTCACTTCTCACTAATGTACAATCTCTCTCTTGCAAATGAGTTCTCTCTGCAAAGACTGTCAACATCAGAGAATCTATTAATGAATGAATTATATTGACAGGCAAAAGAAAAAAAAAGCACAAGACCATCTAAATTAAACTACTCCCTATTCCTGATTTATATAAATCTCTCTTAGAACAAATCAGGAAAAGAGGAGAGATTCTTTAATATAATGAACAGTACCTTTCAGAAGTAAAGAGCAAATAATTAAACTTAGTTACAAAACACGAGAGCATTTCCACTTAGACAAGTGCAAGATAAGAGTGCTCACAGGGACTTCCCTAGTGGTGCAGTGGTTAAGAATCCGTCTGCCAATGCCCTGGTCCGGGAAGATCCCACATGCTGCAGAGCAACTAAGCCCTTGGGCGCCACTACTAATGAGCCCGCGTGCCTAGAGCCCGTGCTCCGCAACGAGAAGCCACCACAATGAGAAGCCCGTACACCACAACGAAGAGTAGCCCCCACTCGCCGCAACTAGAGAAAGCCTGCGCGAAGTAACAAAGACCCAACGCAGCCAAAATTAAATTAATTAATTAATTTAAAAAAAAAAAAAGAGTGCTCACAGTATCCATTTGGATTCGTGAAGTGTCAAGGAACAAAATTTCCTAGTCCAACTACATTCAACATCAAAAAAGAGTTTATTGTCTTGGGGAAATAAACAGTAATCCCAAAATAGAGAAGGCTTTCGGTATGGTTCCATTACTGCTTTTGACTCTAATTCTATCCCATGTCCTTGACTCTGTCTTCTCCACATGCCAGTTTGAACCCCAAGATACCAGGCAATGGCAACATGGGCTACATTTTTTTTTAATATATTTACATGCAGAGACGAGTGTGACAGAAAAGTATGTAAAATTACATGTCCTACAACAGTAAAGTTAAGCAATTTTTGGTATAAACATACAAAACTAAACGTGATGATGCAGTTTATGTGCTGACCCAGATCAAAGTCCAAAATACATCATTAAATTGAAAAGGCAAAACAATACATATAGCATGACCTCCATTTGTATTTTTCAAATATAAATTTTAAATAAAAAAAGTAATTGCCAGTTCTAGCTTAGCACTTTGAAATATTTCCAGAACTCAAGATGTAACTACTAAGGAAGTCTTTGGCTGCAGGCAAGTACATTACGACAATAGTATTTTGAAAACAAAAGGCTACTTCTAGATTGCCAAATTATTGTATTTACTACATAGTAAATGAAAGAATAAAACTAACATTCATTGAGCATCTATTTGCCAGGAACTACATAAATTACTTTTACGTATTCAATACTTGGTGTTACTCATCTTTCTAGCAACCCTGAAATATATGAGGTTCATGCTTATAAAGGATTAATAGAAGCAACATGTCCATAGCCCACAGGTCATAACTCTTGTAATTGACAAAGCTGGAATTCAATTCCAAATTTAATTCCAATAGAATATTATTCAGCCATTAAATGAAAGAAGGAAATCCTGCCATTTGCAACAACACAGATGGAACTGGAGGGCATTATGCTAAGTGAAATAAGTCAGAGACAGAAAGACAAATACTATATGATCTCACTTATATGTGGAATCTAAACAAAACAAAAAACTGAATTCACAGATAGAACAAATTACATTGGTGGCTGCCAGAGCTGGAGGGTGAGGTGGGCAAAATGGGTGAACGTGGTCAAAAAGTACAAACTTCCAGTTATAAGATAAGTCATGGGGATGTAAGTGCAGCATGGTGACTATAATTAATAATACTGCATTGTATATTTGAAATTTGCTAAGAGAGTAAATCTTAAAAAGTTCTTTCCAGGGCTTCCCTGGTGGCGCAGTAGTTGAGAGTCCACCTGCCGATGCAGGGGACACGGGCTCATGCCCTGGTCCAGGAAGATCCCACATGCCGCGAGCAGCTGGGCCCGTGAGCCATGGCCGCTGAGGCTGCGTGTCCGGAGCCTGTGCTCCGCAACGGGAGAGGCCACAACAGTGAGAGACCCGCGTACCACAAAAAAAAAAAAAAAAAAAAGTTATTTCCATAAAAAAAAAAATGTGTAGGTGTGGTGATAGATGTTAACTATAACTAGACTTATTGTGGTGATCATTTCACAATATATACAAATACCAAATCATTATGTTGTACACCTGAAACTAATATGGTATATATCAATCATATCTCAATTTTTTAAACATTTTTTTAATGTGGACCATTTTTAAAGTCTTTATTGAATTTGTTACAATATTGCTTCTGTTTTATGTTTTGTTCTTTTGGCTACAAGGTATGTGGGATCCTAGCTCCCTGACCAGGGATTGGACCTGCACCCCCTGCACTGTAAGGCAAAGTCCCAACCACTGGACTGCCAGGGAAGTCTCAATTTTTTAAACATTTTAACTTTACTAAGTAGCCCTTATCGTCCATTAATTCCCCATATATTTAACTTTCCACAGTTTGCCACCCTTTGAAACTCAATGTCCTTTTCCTTCATCTTGTCAGTTCTCTAAAAATGCATTGCTCTTTTGTCAGTCTAATTTGTAGGGTCCCAGCCAATGAATTTAGGATGGATAGAGGAAACAGATTTTTTCCTCCTATACAAGAAATTAGTAAAAGTCAGATTTTTATTCACGTATGTATGTATAGGAGTTCACAGAAAACTGTGACTCAAGGAGACATTTAAAATCTGAGGCTTATATGGCATCTTAATAGGAGATGGGCATTGATAGGAAAACAAATGACTTTTTGAAAAGATAAATGGGCCCTGACAAGAACAAATGGGAGACAGGGAAGTTTTGTGACAATGTCTGTTTAGGTGTGGTGTGGAGACTTCTCATCTCCAGTGATAAGAGTCAGTCTTCCATGGCTGCTCCAGGAAGGGTATTTATGACAATTGAGTTCTTTGGGGAAGCTATGCTTTTAGGCAGATAAGAGATTTCAGGAACTCAAATGCCTTCTTCTCAAAATAATTTTTATGCCATGATAGCTTATTCTGGACCCCTTTAAGTGTCAAGACTATAGCAACAGAGGAGAGAGACTGGGCTCAACTCTGAATACAACAAGGATAAGTGGGGATTTATAACAAAAACAAAAAACGTTCGCGCTTCAAAGGGTAACATCAAGAAAGTGTAACAGCTACCAACAGAATGAGAGAAAATTTATGTAAATCATATACGTATCTGCTAAGGGGCTTGTATCTAGAGTATACAAAGAACTATCACAACTCAATTTTAAAATGGACAAAGGATCTGAATAGTTTTCCAAAGATACACAAGTGGTTAATACATACATGAAAAGTTGCTCAACATCATTAACCATCAGGAAATGCAAATCAAAACCACAATGAGATACCAGCTCACACCCACTAGGATGGCTATAATCAAAAAGACAGACAATAATAAGTGTGGGCAAAGATGTAGAGAAATTAAAACCTTCATACACTGATGGCAGGAATGTAAAATGGTGCTGTAGCTTTGGCTTTTCCTCAAACAGTTAAACCAAGTTAACATATGATCCAGCAGAAATAAAAACATGTCTGCACATAAACTTTTACACGAATGCTCATTATAGTATTACTCATAATAGCTAAAGTGAAAACAACCCAAATACCCATCAACTAATGAATGGATAAAATATAGTCTAGCCATATAATGGAATATTTGGCAATAACAAGAAATGAAGTACTGACATATACCGCAACACAGATGAACTTTGGCAACATTAAGTTAAAGACACCAATTACAAGGGACCAAATATTAAATGATTCCACTAATATGAAATGTACAGAATAGGCAGATCTATAGAGACAGAAAGCAGATTAGTGGTTGCAGAGGGGAGGGGAAGGGAGATGAGACGTTAGGGGGTGTTGGCTAAAAGGTGTGGGTTTCTTTGCGGGATAATGAAATATTCTAAAATTGACTGTGGTAACAGATGCACGACTCTAAATATACTAAACCACTGAGCTGTACACTAAAGTAGTGAACTGTATTGTATGTGAATTATATCCAAAAAAGGATGTTTAAAAACACCAATGGGGGGCTTCCCTGGTGGCGCAGGGGTTGAGAGTCCGCCTGCCGATGCAGGGGACATGGGTTCGTGCCCCGGTCTGGGAAGATCCCACATGCCGCGGAGCGGCTGGGCCCATGAGCCATGGCCGCTGAGCCTGCGCGTCCGGAGCCTGTGCTCCGCAACGGGAGAGGCCACAGCAGTGAGAGGCCAGCGTACCGCAAAAAGAAAAAAAAAAAAAAACACCAATGGGATAAAAGCTATAATAAATCATATACCAATCCAGGGAAGAATCAGGAGTCTGAAAGTATGTAGTAGGGATAAGGAAACCTTCCCTGAAAAATCACACGAGCTAAATCTTTAAAAAGATGTGCAAAGTGTGCCAACAGAACAAACATACGCAGAGGATTTCACGTGAAATTAAAAGCACACGCAGATGCACAGACATGTAAGAGAATGTAACAGTCCTGGATGATTTCACACAGCAGAAGTCAGAAATTCTGTTGCAAAGTAACTAAAAATTCTGCTGGAGAGGGAAGCAGAGACAGATTCATCAAGAGCCCTGAACGCTCAACTTTATTTTTTCTTGCAAGCAATGTGAAGTTAACATTTTAACCAAACGAATAAAATCATCAAATGTTTTTTACATAAACTATCTTGACAGTCCCTGGAGAATGGATTGGGAAAAGGTAAGAACGGAGTTAAGAGACTGATTAGGAGGCTTCTAAACTAATTTAAGAAAAAAATGATGAGCTCTTTTTTTGCAGAACCTCAGAGCTGGTCAGCTGCTTCAGGATGAAACTGAACATCTCTTTCCCAGCCACTAGATGCCAGAAACTCACTGAAGTGGACGATGAATGCAAACTTTGTACCTTTTATGAGAAGCGTATGGCCACAGAAGTTGCTGCTAATGCTCTGGGTAAAGAATGGAAGTGTTATGCGGTCAGAATCATTGGTGGGAATGACAAACAAGGTTTCCCATGAATCAGGGTGTCTTCACCCATGGCTGTGTCCATCTGCTACTAAGGGGCAGTCCTGTTACAGACCAAGGAAGACTGGAGAAAGAAAGTGCAAATCTGTTCAGGGTTGCATTGTGGACACCAGTCTAAGTGCTTTCAACTTGGCCATTATTTAAAAAAAAAAAAAAAAAAGGGAGAGAAGGATATTCCTGAAGTCACTGATACTACTGCGCCTCGCCGACTTGGGACCAAAATCGCTAAAATTCACAAACTTTTCAATCTCTCTAGAGAAGATCATGTCCACCAGTGTGTTGTGAGAAAGCCCCTAAACAAAGAGGGTAAGTAACCTAAGACCAAGGCACACAAGATTCAGTGTTTGTTATTCCACGTGTTCTGCAACACAAACATCAGCATATTGCTCTGAAGGAACAGTGTACCAAGAAAAATAAAGAAAGGCTGCAGAATACGCTAAACCTTTGGCCAAGAGAATGAAGGAGGCCAAAGAAAAATGCCAGGAAGAGACTACCAAGAAAGGGAGGCTGTCCTCTCTGAAAGCTTCTACCTCTGAGTCCAGTCAAAAATAAGATGTTCTAAGAGTAACAAATAAATAAGGTCAGATATAAAAAAAAAAAAAAAAAGAGAAGAATTTGCACTAAACCAAAAGCAATAAGCATAAAGGAAAAGAGTGTGAGAGATAACAGAAATAGTAAATTTAATAACTGGAGAGAGAAAAATGAAAAACCAATTAAGTAATGAAACTTAGGAGTGAGGTCAAACTTCAGATGTTGATTTGAGAGTAACCAACATTAAACAGAAGCCACAGAAATGAATGACATTGTGCAAGAAAAGCTCAGAAAAGGAGGAAAAAAACAAAGTACCATGGAATAGTTTTTCCTCAAATTGAAATGTCCCCATATAACCAAATCACATCAGTAAAATCCATAATTACTCTATTAGGAAACTAACCATAAAGATTAATACTACTTCATGAAAAAATTAGATGGCTCTAAAAAGAAAAGGGTGATAACTTCAGCCTCATTTAATATTTTCAATAAGAAAGGCTTTTAAAGGTTTGGACTAAAGGCAGCATAGTGTAATAATAAGAAGAAAAGGAATAACATATAGAGTACCTACCTAGCCTGTGCTTGTAGTTCTAAACAATGTATATTAATTCATTTAATCCTCACCAACAATGGTGGGACGTAAGCAATCTCCTTTCCTAAAAAGTGAGGCACAAAGAGGTTAAGTAATGTGTCCAAGGCTGAAAGCCTAGTAAGGTCTGGGACAAGGACTCTAACAGTTCCAGAGCCCCCATGTTTTACCACTGTACTGGCTCTCAAAGGCCAGTATTAGGTTTTCAAAGCAAAAACAAAAAACCTTGGCTCAACGTTGGGTCTACCACCAACCTTGGCATACTGGTAACTTAAGCAATTCAGTCTGTCTCCTCAGCTATAAGAAGGAAATCATGACAGCATCACAGGATTATTATGAGTATTTTAGTCATGAATATAGAACACCTAATCATTACAAGTAATAATAATAAACATTTACTGAGCACATATTGGCATATATTAAGGCACTACCAGAGACACTTTACACAGTTTATTTTACCTAATCTTTAAAATTGTCTCAAAAAGAATCGTTACTCTCCTAGCCATTTTTACAGGTTAGGGAACAGATTCAAAGGGATGAAGAGACTTGTGCATCATCATGTTGTATGGTAAAATGCTTATACAATGGCCCCAATTCTCCATCCCTCCTAGTACCCACACCCCTAGCAATGTGACACTGCAGCTCCTCCCATCAAGAGGTAGAGCTCATTTCCCCACATCTTGAATCTTGTCTGGCCTCATGACTTGCCTTGAACCAACAGAACATGGCAGAAGTGATGTTGTGCCAGTTCCAAATGCAGACCTCAAGAGACCTTGCTTGTTTCTACTACCTCTCTAAGAATCCTGCCACCACCATGTGAAGAAGTCCAGACTTGCCTGATAAATGATGAGAGCCTCGGTCACCCTCCATCATCCAGCAGAGAGTCAGCCAACAGCCAGAAATGTGAGAAGCCACCATAGACTAGCCAGCTTCCCGACAATCTGCCAGGTGACCACCGATGTTATGAGTTATCCTAGATGAAATCTGCCAAATCTAGCCCAAGTGATCAGAACCATCCACGTGATCTACAGATTCATGAGTAATAACACACACTCATTTTAAGCCACTGAAATTGCGGGGACGGTGGGGGAGGGGCTGTTGTTACAAAGCCATAGTTAACAGAAATTCATGGTAAGCAGAAGAGCTGGAATTTAAAGCCAGGTGGTCTGACTCCAGGCTCACCCGCCTCCTTCTAGTTTCAGAGTAGATATGACAAGCAACGTTACTGTAGTATTTTCATTTGTGGAAATGAAGTCATTTATGTTCACTCTTCTATATTCTTTAAAATTAACTTATAAAAACTCAAAATAGTAAATGTAATTCTTATTTCCTCCTTTAGGTAAACAAAAAATCCAAGAAGTATATCAGATCTAAATTCAAAACTTGGGACTTTACTGGCGGTCCAGTGGTTAAGACTCCACGCTTCCAATGCAGGGGGCGTAGGTTCGATCCCTGGTCAGGGAACTAAGATCCCGCATGCCGTGTGGCCAAAAAAACAAACAAAAAAACACACAGATTCAAACTCAACTGCTACCAACCACCTGCCCATTATTAAATATGGGATAATAAAAACGAAAAAACTATATGCACGTTCTGAATATATTTACACTTCTTTCAAAGTAAATATTTCATATAGGGTATCCCTACTAACTCCACAAGTATCGTGAAATGTACTATATTAATTTGTATTAACTCATTCTCACTCTAAACAGATTTACTTTGCTTCCCAATTCACTGACACATACAACACACCACATCACTTACCCACCTATATCCATCTATGCCCATATAGTCCCTTTGGAAGATCTTAGTTTCCACCAAGGGATGCAGAAATGATTCCATTAAACTGGAAATTCAGACTGCCACCCAGCCACTTTGGGTTATTCGTGCCAATGAATCAACAGACAAAGAAGGGGGTTACAGAACCAACTAGGGTTCTCATCTCACAATCAAGAGGAAGTCAGGTTGCTACCACACAAGAGGGGCTAACAGAAAGTATGTCTGGAATGCAGAAGTTCCCCTAGGAGGCCACTTAGTATTTCCATGTACTGTGATTAAAGTCAGTGGAAACAATCCAGGCAGGACTGCTAATGACCCAGACCCTTAAGGAATGAAGATTTAGGTCACCCCATCAGGCAAGAAACCACAACCAGCTGAGGTATTGCCAAGAACAGAGGGACTGTGGAATGACAGCAGAAGATAATTATAGACAGCAACTACAACCACATGACTAGTTGCAGAAATAAATATTCTAATGAGTAGTTTTTCTTTTTATGATATAAAAAATTTGTATATATATTAACAAACTTATTTCTTATCTCCCTTTCTACAACCATCTGATAGTAGCTAATCTCATATCTCCATATTTAAGTTACAGGATATTAAGTAGAAAATGTGACACAGGTAGAAAAAAAATTGGTACCTAGAAACAGGTAGAAAAAAAATTAACCCACCTATGGATAAAGGGATTTTGTATCCTCTCTTAAGGAGGGCATTTGTATGTTATCAGGTGAACAAAGGATAGCTGCATTATGTTCACCAAAAGTATACTTTTGTAATTGTCTTTATTTATAAGGTAAATATGATAAAAAGAGGTGTGCACTGGTGCCGTGGTGACAAGTGATGGTCTGTGATGGCTTTTTACCTTAGCCGGGTTGCAACTACACTTTCCCAAACACGATTCATTCCCTGCATGGTTGTGGGTTAGGGTTGGCCTCAAAAAGAAAAAAAAAAAAATTCCCATGAGATTAGAAGACAAACGTGAAGCAGCCACCAGGTTCAGAATGTAAACCTAAAGTCAGGTGTTACTGCAGTAATCACACAGTGTCATGGAACTTTGGGCTCATTGGCATGGGGCAGCAATTGAGCCTACAGCTCATTCAGCTCCTGTCAGAGCTCCACCTTTGCTTTTCCAAATAATACTGGGGCAGGTTTGTGTGCAGCTCCATGGTGAGGTGTGCCACACCTACTGCAGATTACCTACATCATCAAGGTTGAAGGTTACCTAGATCATCAAGGTTGCAGGTGTGGAAGCAGTGAGAGCCATGAAAGTTCAAGTTTGGGCTCATAGGTTCTAACTTATTGCTAAAAGTTCTTTGCAGGTTCCAGTCTAACCTTCCTCCCCCTGCTTCATGTCCATGTTCCCTTTCCAACTACTAGCCCTGCTAACTTCAAGCCTAGCAGCAGATTCAGGTGTGTATAACTAGTTCCTACAATTGGTAAAAACCAATCACAACAATAATCTTACTTCTCTAATCAAACGCTAACTGACAAAGACAGAAATGTTATTTAGAGTTTGACTACTGTAGAAAGAGCTAAAGGTATCCACATGCCTCTTATCTACTTCTTATAACACTAAATTAAAGATAAAAACTCAGGGGCTTCCCTGGGGGCGCAGTGGTTAAGAATCCTCCTGCCAATGCAGTAGACATGGGTTTGAGCCCTGGTCCGGGAAGATCCCACATGCTGCGGAGCAACTAAGTCCATATGCCACAACTACTGAGCCTGCGTTCTAGAGGCTTCGAGCCACAGCTACTGAAGCCCATGCGCCTAGAGCCTGGGTTCCGCAACAAGAGAAGCCACTGCAATGAGAAGTCTGCACACTGCAATGAAAAGTAGCCCCCACTCGCCGCAACTAGAGAAAGCCTGCACACAGCAACGAAGACCCAATGCAGCCAAAAATAAATAAGTTTATACAAGAAAAAAAAAGTCAAATAGCACATATTCGGGTTATAATATACCTCATTTACCTTCCATCAGCAAAAATATTTAAGAATTTACCTGAAGTATGTTAGGTTTGAACACACTTACTTTCTAAATTTATTTATTTTTATTGATTTGTTTTCGGCTGCGTTGGGTCTTCGTTGCTGTGCCCGGGCTTTCTCTGGTTGTTGTGAGTGGGGGCTACGTTGCAGTGTGCAGGCTTCTCATTGCAGTGGCTTCTCTTGTTGCAGAGCACGGGCTCTAGGCGCAAAGACTTCAATACTTGTGGCATGTGGGCTAAGTAGTTGTGGCTCGCAGGCTCTAGAGCACAGGCTCAGTAGTGTGGCACACGGGCTTAGTTGCTCCGCGGCATGTGGGATCTTTCCGGACCAGGGCTCAAACCCGTGTCCCCTGCATTGGCAGGCGGATTCTGAACCACTGCGCCCCCAGGGAAGCCCTGCACTTACTTTCTACAGAAGCCAGTACAAATTTTAAAATCTGTCTCTTACTAAATTATATTTACATTAAAACAACAAAATAACCTTGTTCAATTTCAAGAGAACAATTAAAAATCAACACATCTTAAAATATAGACTATATTAGACTATATTAATGTTAACCTTAGACTTATGCTAAGCGCACAAGACAATCAATTTATTAGATGTATGTGCCATCTTTACAATCAACGCATCCAGTTCCCTCTTGGACACACTTTCTTTTTAAATATATTTTGCTTAAAAGTCAGAGCCATAAAGTCAAATTTTTGTAGAATGATTCTAAAAGGCCCCCCGGACCAGAGCTAGTCCTAGAGGACCAGAGCTCGTCCTAGATAACGATTTAAACATAAACAGATGTCCAACAGGCCTATCATGAAAATGAATTTTGAGACAGAAGCAGCTGAGACAAACATTTACATTTTACTACTTTTTTCCATAGAGTAGAAATACCAAGAAAAGTAAAAGTCAAAGACAGGTGAAAAACAACATTTTCTTCCAGTATTATCTGGTCGCATGTGTCTCACTGCTATCTATCAGACGCTGGCGCTAATAAAGGGGAAAAGAAACGGCAGTAGAAATATGGCTATCCCTTTCACCAATCTTTATAAGCATGCTTTAACTCTAGGCTTTTCACTAAATAATTACCTACTTAAATCAAATACATGTAATTGAATTAACAGGGAGTTTCTGGGGCCCTGAACAAAGATGGCGGAGTAGAAGGACGTGCTCTCACTCCCTCTTGTGAGAACACCAGAATCACAACTACCTGCTGGACAATCATCAACAGGAAGACACTGGAACTCATCAGAAAAGATATCTCACATCCAAAGACAAAGGAGAAGCCACAATGAGATGGTAGGGGGGGCGCAATCACAGCAAAATCAAATCCCATAACTGGTGGGTGGGTGACTCACAGACTGGAGAACACTTATACCACAGAAGTCCACCCACTGGACTGAAGGTTCTGAGCCCCACGTCAGGCTTCCCAACCTGGAGGTCCAGCAACAGGAGGAGGAATTCCTAGTGAATCAGACTTTGAAGGCTAGAGGGATGTGATTGCAGGACTCCGACAGAACTGGGGAAAACAGAGACTCCACTCTTGGAGGGCACACACAAAGTAGTGTGCACATCGGGACCCAGGGGAAGGAGCAGTGACCCCAGGGGAGACTGAACCAGACGTACCTGCTAGTGTTGGAGGGTCTCCTGCAGAGGCGGGTGGTGGCTGTGGCTCACCATGGGGACAAGGACACTGGCAGCAGAAGTTCTGGGAAGTACTCCTTGGTGTGAGCCCTCCCAGAGTCTGCCATTAGCCCCACCAAACAGCCCAGGTAGACTCCAGTGTTGGGCTGCCTCAGGCAAAACAACTGACAGGGAGGGAACCCAGCCCCACCCATCATCAGTCAATCAGATTAAAGTTTACTGAGCTCTGTCCACAAGAGCAACAGTCAGCTCTACCTACCAGGTCCGATGGAGAAATCAAAAGCTTTACAGACAAGCTTTACGGACAAGCAAAAGCTAAGAGAATTCAGCACCACCAAACCAGCTCTACAGCAAATGCTAAAGGAACTTCTCTAAGTGGGAAACACAAGAAAAGAAAAGGACCTACAAAAACAAATGCAAAACAGTTAAGAAAATGGTCACAGGAACATACATATGGATAACTACCTTAAACGTGAATGGATTAAATGTTCCAACCAAAAGACACAGGCTTGCTGAATGGATACAAAAACAAGATCCATAGATATGCTGTCTACAACAGACCCACTTCAGACCTAAGGACACATACAGACTGAAAGTGAGGGAATGGAAAAAGATATTCCATGCAAATGGAAATCAAAAGAAAGCTGGAGTAGCAATACAAACATTAGATAAAATAATCTTTAAAACAAAGAATGTTACAAGAGGCAAGGAAGGACACTACATAATGATCAAGGGATCAAATCAAGAAGAAGATATAACAATTATAAATATATATGCAACCAACATAGGAGCACCTCAGTACATAAGGCACCTGCTAACAGCTATAAGAGAGGAAATCGAGAGCAACACAATAATAGTGGGGGACTTTAATACCTCACTTACACCAATGGACAGATCATCCAAAATGAAAATAAATAAGGAAACAGAAGCTTTAAATGACACAATAGACCAAATAGATTTAACTGATATTCATAGGACATTCCACCCCAAAACAGCAGATTACACTTCCTTCTCAAGGGCGCACGGAACGTTCTCCAGGACAGATCACATCTTGGGTCACAAATCAAGCCTCAGTAAATTTAAGAAAATTGAAATCATATCAAGCATCTTTTCTGACCACAATGCTATGAGACTAGAAATGAATTACATGGGAAAAAACGCAAAAAACACAAACAGATGGAGGCTAAACAATATGTTACTAAAGAGCCAAGAGATCAGTAAACAAATCAAAGAGGAAATCAAAAAATACCTGGAACAAATGAAAATATGACGATCCAAAACCTATGGGATGCAGCAAAGCAGTTCTAAAAGGGAAGTTTATAGCTATGCAAGCCCACCTCAAGAAACAAGAAAAATCTCCAATAAATAATCTAACCTTACACCTAAAGGAACTCGAGAAAGAAGAACAAACAAAACCCAAAGTTAGCAGAAGGAAAGAAATCATAAAGACCAGGGCAGAAATAAATGAAATAGAAACAAAGAAAACAGTAGCAAAGATCAATAAAACTAAAAGCTGGTTCTTTGAGAAGATAAACAAAATTGATAAATCATTAGTCAGACTCATCAGGAAAGAGGACTCAAACCAATAAAATTAGAAATGAAAAAGGAGAAGTTACAACAGACACCACAGAAATACAAAGCATCCTAAGAGACTACTACAAGCAACTCTATGCCAATAAAATAGACAACCTGGAAGAAATGGACAAATTCGTAGAAAGGTATAACCTTCCAAGACTGAACCAGGAAGAAATAGAAAATATGAACAGACCAACCACAAGTAATGAAATTGAAACTGTGATTAAAAATCTTCCAACAAACAGAAGTCCACAACCAGATGGCATCAGAGGTGAATTCTATCAAACATTTAGAGAAGAGCTAACACCCATCTTTCTCAAACTCTTTCAAAAAACTGTGGAGGAAGGAACACTCCCATACTCATTCTATGAGGCCACCATCACCCTGATACCAAAACCAGACAAAAATACTACAAAAAAAGAAAATTACAGACCAATATCACTGATGACCATAGATGCAAAAATCCTCAACAGGGCTTCCCTGGTGGCGCAGTGGTTGAGAGTCCGCCTGCCAATGCAGGGGACACGGGTTCGTGCCCCAGTCCGGGAAGATTCCACATGCCGCGGAGCGGCTGGGCCCGTGAGCCATGGCCGCTGAGCCTGCGCGTCCGGAGCCTGTGCTCCGCAACGGGAGAGGCCAAAACAGTGAGAGGCCCGCGTACCGCAAAAAAAAAAAAAAAAAAAAAAAAAATCCTCAACAAAATACTAGCTAACAGAATCCAGCAACACATTAAAAGGATCATACACCATGATCAAGTAGGATTTATCCCAGGGATGCAAGGATTCTTCAATATGTGCAAATAAATCAATGTGACACACCATATTAACAAACTGAATAAAAACCATATGACCTCAACAGATGCAGAAAAAGCTTTTGACAAAATTCAACACCCATTTATCATAAAAACTCTACAGAGAGTGGGCATAGAGGGAACCTACCTCAACATAATAAAGGCCATATACGACAAACCCACAGGAAACATCATTCTCAATGGTGAAAAACTGAAAGCATTTCCTCTAAGATCAGGAACAAGACAAGGATGTCCACTCTCACCACTATTATTCAACAGTTTTGGAAGTCCTAGCCATGGCAATCAGAGAAGAAAAAGAAATAAAAGTAATACAAACTGGAAGAAGTGAAACTGTCACTGTTTGCAGATGACACGATACTACACATAGAGAATCCTAAAGAAGCCATCAGAAAACTACTAGAGTTAATCAATGAATTTGGTAAAGTTGCAGGATACGAAACTAATGCACAGAAATCTCTTGCATTCCTATACACTAATGATGAAAACTCTGAACGAGAAACTAAGGAAACATTCCCATTTACCACTGCAACAAGAAAAATAAAATACCTAGGAATAAACCTAACCAAGGAGACAAAAGACCTGTATGCAGAAAACTATAAGACACTGATGAAAGAAATTAAAGATGATACCAACACATGGAGAGATATACCATGTTCTTGGATCGGAAAAATCAATATTGTGAAAATGACTATACTACCCAAAGCAATCTACAGATTCAATGCAATCCCTATCAAATTACCAATGGTATTTTTTACAGAACTAGAACAAAAAATCTCAAAATTTGTATGGAGACACAGAAGACCCCGAATAGCCCAAGCAGTCTTGAGGGAAAAAAACGGAGCTGGAGGAATCATACTTCCTGACTTCAGACTATACTACAAAGCTACAGAAATCAAGACAATATGGTACTGGCACAAAAACAGAAACACAGATCAATGGAACAAGATAGAAATCCCAGAGATAAACCCACAAACCTAAGGTCAACTAATCTATGACAAAGAAGGCAAGGATATACAATGAAGAAAAGATAGTCTCTTCAATAAGTGGTGCTGGGAAAACTGGACAGCTACATGTAAAAGAATGAAATTAGAACACTCCCTAATACCATACACAGAAATAAACTCAATATGGATTCGAGACATAAATGTAAGACTGGACACTGTAAAACTCTTAGAGGAAAACATAGGAAGAACACTCTTTGACATACATCACAGCAAGATCTTTTTAGATCCACCTCCTAGAGTAATGGAAATAAAAACAAAAATAAACAAATGGGACCTAATAAAACTTCAAAGCTTTTGCACAGCAAAGGAAACCATAATCAAGACGAAAAGACAACCCTCAGAATGGGAGAAAATATTTGCAAATGAATCAACAGACAAAGGATTAATCTCCAAAATATATAAACAGCTCATGCAGCTCAATATTAAAAAATAAACAACCCAATCCAAAAATGGGCAGAAGATCTAAATAGACATTTCTCCAAAGAAGACATACAGATGGCCAAGAAGCACATGAAAAGTTGCTCAACATCACTAATTATTAGAGAAATGCAAATCAAAACTACAATGAGGTATCACTGCACACCAGTTAGAATGGCCATCATCAGAAAATCTACAAACAACAAATGCTGGAGAGAGTGTGGAGAAAAGGGAACCCTCTTGCACTGTTTGTGGGAATGTAAATTGATACAACCACTATGGAGAACAGTATGGCAATCCCTTAAAAAACTAAAAATAGAATTACCATATGATCCAGCAATCTTATTACTGGGCATATAACCAGTGAAAACCATAATTCAAAAAGACACATGCACCCCAATGTTCACTGCAGCACTATTTACAATAGCCTGTTCATGGAAGCAACCTAAACGCCCATCGACAGATGAATGGATAAAGAAGTTGTAGTACATATATACAATGGAATATTACTCAGCCATAAAAAGGAACGAAATTGGGTCATTTGTTGAGAGTGGATGGATTTACAGACTGCCATACAGAGTGAAGTTAAGTCAGAAAGAGAAAAACAAATATCGTATATTAACGCATATATGTGAAACCTAGAAAAATGGTACAGATGAACCAGTTTGCAGGGCAGAAATTGAGACACAGATGTAGAGAACAAATGTATGGACACCAAGGGGGGAAAGCCGTGGGGGGGGGGGGCGGGGGTGGTGGTGGTGTGATGAATTGGGAGATTGGGATTGACCTGTATACATTGATGTGTACAAAATTGATGTCTAGGGCTTCCCTGGTGGCACAGTGGTTGAGAGTCCACCTGCCGTTGCAGGGGACACGGGTTCGTGCCCCGGTCCGGGAAGATTCCACATGCCGCGGAGCAGCTGGGCCCATGAGCCATGGCCGCTGAGCCCCCGCGTCCGGAGCCTGTGCTCCACAATGGGAGAGGCCACAACAGTGAGAGGCCCGCATACCGCAAAATTGACAGCTAACGAAACTGCTGTATAAAAAATAAATAAAATTCAAAAATTTTAAAAAAGAAAATATAGAGTTCTGTCTTATTCTAAAAATGTGTAAGCCTGACACAAGGTGTGTGTTAAGTTAGCAATTGTACTTAAAGGGCCAGTTTGAAATGAATGAAAATCAGCCTGAAGAGTTCTAATAATGGTGGAGTAGTTTTTGTCAACTCATTAAATTAATGCTTCCACAGATAGCAATTATAAAAAACAAATAAAAGCTGTGGATAAAACACTTTTAAGAATGACTTGAAGGCAGAACAAACCATCAACAGCGGGAAGAAATTGGAAATTTGACCAGTGAAAGAAGGGAAGTACACTGGAAAAGGTTCAAATTTACACAGCTTTTCCCCTGAGGGCATTCCTAGTCTGCAATAGCATGGGCTACTAGCAGAAAGTTGCAGTTTTATTAAGTTCATGGCCACAAAGTGGCTAGAAATAGAGGACAAATTCAGGAAAGGAGTGAGTCACAGCAGCAGAAGCCTCAAAAACTAATATAAACTTCAAATTCTTCACTGAGCCCTGAGGTGAGTATGCTCAGGGAAGATTTCAAGGAGCTCAATGGAAAACAACTGGAAATCTACAAGAACTCATCAGCGATCTCAGCTGCTGCCCACTGGAGAGGAGACATGAGCCTGTCCAAGTTACAAGGGCTTAAAAAACACCTCAGGCTTTCTACAGACCCATCTTAAAGACCAAGCCTCCACAAGTTCAAGGTGATCAACCAGTTATTTAACTATACTCATCAGAAGATAAAGAGAATTTAGAGATATATCACCCACAAGGTCCACTCTACAATTAAAATTTTCTAGACATGAAAAGCAGCAGGGAAGTGTGACCTACTGTCAAGAATGAAAATAAAACAATAAATGGAAAAAAACAATGAAATAATTCAAAGGAAGAAATTAACAAGCAAAGACTTTAAAGAAGCTACTATAAATTTGTTCAAGGACTTAATGGGAAACATGGTCACAATGGGGAATCTCAGCAGATAATTGGAAATAGTTAAAAAATGAAATACTAGAACTGAAGAGTATGTTATTTCAAAGTGGGCTTAGAGATATCTGCACCACCATGTTCACTGCAACATTACTCACAACAGCCAAGACATGGAAACAACCTAAATATCCATCAATGGATGAATGAATAAACAAGATATAATATTCAAGAGAATATTCACCACAATAAAGGAGATACTGTCATTTGCAACAACATGGATGAACCTTGAGGACATTATGCTAAGTGAAATAAATCAGAGAAAGATAAATGCTGTATGATCTCACTTATATATGGAATCTAAAAAGCTGAACTCATATAAACAGAGAGTGGACAAGGGCTGGGGGGGGTGGGGGGAATGGGGAGATTTTTGTTAAAGAGCATAAACTTTCAGTTATAAGATAAATTAAGTTCTGGGACTCTAGTGTACAGCATGGTAACTATAGTTAACAATACTGTATTGTGTACTTAAAAGCTGCTAAGAGAGTAAATCTTAAATATTCTCACCACACACACAAAGTAATGTTAACTGTGTGAGATGACAGATGTGTTACCCCACCTTATTGCAGTAATCATTTAACAGTACATACATGTATCAGATCATCACACTATACACCTTAAACTTATACAATGTTGCTTATCAATTATATCTCAATGAAACTGGAAAATAAGTAAATAAATAAATGGGGGGTGGGGAATGGGCTTGACAGCATATTAGAAGCAAAATAAAAAAGAATCAGTGACCTTGAAGACAAATCAGTAGAAATTATTCAATCTGAAGAACTGAGGGCAAAAGATTGAGAAAAAAAATTAAAAATAACAAACTCACAGACCTATATTACATTTTTAAGCAAAAGAACAAGAATCTCAGAAGGAGAAGAGAGAATGGAGCAGAAAAAGCATTTTGAAAAATGGCTAAAAATTGGTGAAAAAACCAATCTGCAAATCCAATGAGCTCAACTCTAAGCAGAATAACAAAAAAAAAAAAAAAAGAAGAAAAAAGAACACATCAAAGTGCTGAAAATTAAAGACGCAAAGGAGACCAGAAGACAATTAAGAAGAACCTTTAAGTCAACCAGAATCTATGTCCAACAAAAATATTCTTGAAAAATAAGAGTAAGCATATATATATATATATATATATATATATAAAAATACATACACACATACACTTACTCTATCTGGGGGTGTGTGTGTGTGTGTGTGTGTGTGTGTGTGTGTGTGTACATGTACACACGTAAGCTGAAAACTTTAATCACTAGACCGGGACATTACGCAATGTTAAAGGAAACTCAAGCTGAAGGGAAATGACATCAGGCGAAACTTAGATCTACACAAATAAAGAAAATCCGAAACAACTATGTAGTTATATACAAAACACTCTCTTGTTTCTCTCCTTAAATTCTTTAAAAGGCAACTGACTATTTAAAGCAAAAACAGCATTGTGTTGAAGCAAAAATTAACACACCAATAGCAAAAAGATTAAATGTAATTATGCTTTTTAAGGTTCTTTCATTTTACATCAGGTGGCATAACATTAATGCTAAATGAACTTTAAAAGTTAATCATGAATACTGTAATCCCTAGAGCAGCCACTTATACAAAGCAGTACAGTTTAAAAAGCCCATTAAAGATCTAAAATATTTTTCAAAATTTGACCAACATAAAAGAAGGCAATAAGAGAAGGAAGAGAGGAGACAAACTGACAAAACACAGAGCAAAATGGGAGAATTAAACTTACCCGTATAAATAACATTAAATGTAAAGTTAACAAGTCCTCCACTCAGAGACACAGTTTATTAGATATATTTACTATTAAAAGAAGGGAGGGAGGAAGGAAGGGAGGAAGGAAGGGGAGAAGGAAGGGAAGAAGGAGAGAAGGAAACCCATTAAATACATGCTGTCTATAAGAGACACACTTTAAAAACAAAGACACAATCACATTAAACATATAATAAAAAATTATACACCATAAATATAAATAGTAAACATAAGGGAAGTGGTATAAGTAAACTAAAGTCAGAAAAAATTAACTTCAGTAAGAGAATTATCAAAGGTAAAAAGGTCAACTCATCCAGAAGGCATAACAATCCTAAATGGGAATGTATCTAATATCAGAGCTTGAGGGGAAAACTACATGGAGGAAATACATGAAGCAAAAGCTGAAAAAGTTACAGGAAGAAATGAACAAATGCACAGGTATATTTGGAAACTTTAATACCCCTCTCTCAGCAACTGAAATGGATAAAAAACAATCCACAGGCATATAAATCAGGGGTCAGCAAACTGCAGGACCTCTGCCCATCTTTGTAAATGAAGTTTTATTATAACACTGCCATGCCCATTCATTTACATACTGCCACGGCTGCTTTTTGCACTACAAGGGCAAAGTAGTTAAAACAGAAACAGTATAATTCACAAAACCTGAACTATTGTCTATACAGCCCTTTGCAGGACATTTTCTGACCTCAGATATAGGTGATTTAAAGAACACTACTAACCAACTTAATTGTATGAGACTATATACTACACCATACAATATGTCTCACATTTCAAAAGACAGAAATCTTACAGAGTATGTTCTGTGACTACAAAAGAATTACATAAAAAATCAATTTCAATAAGCTATCCAGGAAAACCCAAAATATTTGAAAATTAAGCAACACACTTCTAAAAAAATCCATGAGTCAAAGAAGAAATCACAAAGGAAATTAGAAAATATTTTGAACTGAAAATGAAAATACAACATATAAAAATGTGGGGGAAATTATAAATTTAAGTGCTTATATTTAAAAACAAAGTCTTAAATTTAAATATCGAAATTCCCTAATTAAATACCTAAATTTCCAGCTTAAGAAGCCAGGGAATAAAAAGAACAAATTAAACCAATTGAAAATAAGAGTGAAGGAAATTATCAAGATAAGCACAAAAGTCAATTAAATTATTGAAACCAAAAGCTGTGGAAAGAAAACTGCTAAACCTGTAGCAAGAATGACCAAGGAAAGAAGAGTGTAAAGAGGGGTCACTACAGATCCTACAGACATAAAAAGGATCACAAGGGAAAATTACACTCTTTCTGCCAAAAGGCTTGATAACTTAAATGAGACAGATATACTGCTTGGGGGGAGAAAGACAAAACAGAAAATCCATATAACCATATATTTACCAAAGAAACAAAACCTGTTACCAAAAATCTTCCCGCACGCACAAAAAAACCTCCATGCCTAGATGGTTACCAAACGTTAAAGAAATTATATCAATCATATACAAACTATTTCTGAAAACAGAAGAGGAAACATTTCTTGGTTTCAGAAGGCTAGTCTAACCATGCTATTAGAAGGCATCACAAGAAATGGCAATCATAGACCAATATTCCCCCTGAACACAGACACTTAAATCCTCAACAAAATATTAGCTGACCAAATTCAGAAACAGATAAAAGGACAATACATCATGACCAAATGAGATTAACCCAAGATTGCAAAATTGGTTTAACTTACAAAAATCAATAAATATAATTCACCATAATAACAGAATAAAGCATAAAATCCATAGTCGTCTCAATAAATACAAAAAGGGGGGGACATCTGGCAAAATTCAACACCCATCCATAAATTAAAAATTAAAATCTCACTAAACTGGGAATAGAAGGGAACACGCTCCGTCTCATTTCTTTTAATCTACAAAAAAATCACTGCTGACATTCTACTTAATGTTAAAAGACAATGTTTTCCCCTTAAGATGTGGAATAAAACAAGAATATCCATTCCCACCATCTCTTCAACATTAAATTGAAAATGCTAGACAGTGCAATAAAGTAACACAAAGAAATAAAAAGCTTATAAAGATGGGAGAAAAAAGAACAAAACTGTCTTATTCACAGATATGATTGTTTTTGTAGAGAAAATCCTAAATCTACAAAAAAACTATTGGAACTAAATGAATTTCAGCAAAGGCAAAGAATACACACACAATTTTTAAGACAACTATTGTATCTGGATATATTATCAGAAAAAAATAAAAAAATAAAATTTAGAAAATAGCATCAAAAAGAAAAATCTTTAGGAATAAATTAACTGCAAGATCTCTACGGAGAACATTAAAATGTTACTTTACATTGTATGTATATATGTTAATATGTTAACAAAATCATATTACATAATTGACATAGTAACATAACATTAATACGGAAAAACCTACTTCATTGAGCTGGCGTAAAGATCTTGCACAGATACATAGATACATAAATATAAATTTGTTTATAGTACGTATCAAAAAAAAGATGACCTAAATAAAAGGAGAGGTGAACAACTGTACTAATAATCTACTGCTGTGTAATAAACTACTCCAAAACTTCAGCAGTTGAAAATAACATTTATTTTCTCACACAGTTTCTAAGGGTCAGGAATCCAGGAGCAGCTTAGCTGGTGTGTCTGGCTCAAGGGTCTCTCATGAGGTTGCAAACTGTAGTGAGGTCTACACTCAACTGAAGGCCTGAGGATCCACTCAAGACTACTAGCAGAAGGCCTCAATTCTTTGTCATGTGGATGTCTGGAGACAATATTCCACTGGTCTCTTGCATTTCTTTCTGCACATCTTGCAACTGAGGATCTCACTGCCCTTTGTTCCAGACTAACTTCCCAAAGGTGTTTATAAAGTGAACAGTTGTGGAAGATAAAGTCTCCTCCAGAGCAAAGAACAGGTATGCTTACCGCCCATTAAAAAAATATCCAGGTTCCCTATGTTCGGAATTCCTCTCTTGTAATGCAAGCACTGCATGTGCAGTTGTCATCTGACCCTCTTCATATCAAGTGTGATTTGGAGCTTGAGGAACTGGTGCAAAAATGCTGAAAGTACCCTGGCTACTACTATAGCTGTGACAATAACCTGTCTTTCGACGCAGACCCAAGAGTCTTATGTCTTCTATCAGCATCCATGAAACTGCAGTAGGCTAATTTGTTAGCTTGCAAGTAGGGTAAAATCTCAGCTCCTTCACAGGCTTGACAATGGGCCTCTCTACAACATGGCAGCTGTTTTCTCCTAGAGTGACTGATGAGAGAGAGAAAGACTAATACACAAGCCACTGTGCCTTTTACAACCTAATTTCAGAAGTGACTTCAACTATATTATATTGGTTACACAGATCAACCCTAATATAATGTGCAAGGTGACTACAAAAGGATACAAATACAACCAGGCAGAGATCAATGGGAAGCATGTTAAAGGCTGACTACCAAATTCCATATTGTTATAGGTCAGTTCTCCCTAAATATTTTATAGAGAAACACAATCCCCATCAAAATCCCAAAAGGTTCTTTTTTTTTTCTGTAGAAACTGACAAACTGATTTTAAAATTTATATGGAAACACAAAGGAACTAGACTGGACAAACAATATTAGAGGTTTCACACTATTTGATTCCAAGACTTAAGGTGATAGAGACAGTATGATACTAGCATAGCAGAAACAATTAGATCAAAGAAACAAGAAAGTCCAGAAACAGATCCATACATATATGTGTTCAAACATTCCTGGACAGGGCTTCCCTGGTGGCGCAGTGGTTGAGAATCTGCCTGCCAATGCAGGGGACACGGGTTCGAGCCCTGGTCTGGGAAGAACCCACATGCCGCGGAGCAACTAAGCCTGTGAGCCACAACTACTGAGCCTGGGTGTCTGGAGCTTGTGCTCCGCAATGAGAGGCCGCGACAGTGAGAGGCCCGCGCACCGTGATGAAGAGTAGCCCCCGTTCGCCGCAACTAGAGAAAGCCTACACACAGAAACGAAGACCCAACACAGCCAAAAATAAATAAATAAACAAATAAATAAAAACATTCCTGGACAAAAACACAAAGGCAGTCCAGTGCAGAAAAGAAAACAAAATTTTTCAAACAATGGTGTTGGGACTGGATAAATGCATTTGTAAAAATGAACCTCAATACCTATGAAACCTGTAAAAGAAAACAAGGGAAATTATTTCAAGACTTGGGAGTAGGCAAAAGCTTCTTAAAACTCAAATCTATTAAAGAAAAAAATTGATTAATTGAACTTCGTCAAAATTAAAAACTTTCGCTTATCGAAATACACTGTTAAGGAAAACAAAAACTTACAAACTGGGAGAAAATACTCTCAATGCATTGATGTGACAAAAAACATATCCAGACTATATTAAGAATTCTTACACATCAATAATAAAAAGATAACCAATTTTTTTTAATGTGCAAAAAACAGGGATATTCCACAAAAGAAAATACACTAATTATTGACAATTGTCAATAACCATATGAAACATCATTAGGTCGCAAGGAAATCCAAAATAACACAAGATACCATTTCACTTCCACTAAATAGCTAAAATGTAACAAATGATTATCCAAATGCTGGCAAGGATGTAGAGCAACTAGAACTAACACAGAGTCACAGTGAGAGTATGTAAGAGAAAACTGAAAAACTACACAGCAGTTTTTTGTATAGTAAAACACATATCTGCCTGTGAACCAGCAATTTCAATCCTAGGCATTTACTCAAGAGAAATGAAAACACATGTTTGCAAGAAGATCCCTGCAGGCCTTATTCTTAACAACAAGAAACTGGAAACAACTCAAATATCCATCAACAGAAGAAAAGATAAACTCTGGTATATTCATCTAACAAAATACTACTCAGCAATAAAAAGAACTCTGACACATCCAACCTCATAGATGCATCTGGAAATATATGTTAAGCAGAAGAAGCTAGATGCAAAAAAGCACACACTGTATGATGACCAAACAAAATAATCTACATTGTTAGAAATCACAGTGCTTGGGAGAGAGGAGAACGGAATGGAAAGGGCAACCATTAAACTTTCTGGGGTGATGAGAATGTTCTTTATCATCTTTTGGTTATCAGTTACACGGGTATAATTGTCACAACTAAAAGTGAACAGCTAAAATCTGTACATTTTATTGTATTTAATTTACATCTCAATATAAATAAATTAAAACAAATTTTAAAAATAAATTTGAGCTCATAGTATTAATTTTCCATTTTTTCTTTGTCTTGGGTTGTCCACATATATACTTAGTGTGTATATATATATATATACACACACATTTATGGGTTATCGGTAATTGTTACTCATCTACTATGTGCCAAACATGATGCTTGCTTACAAAATAACTGTTAAGTTCATGCCTCAAGAGGATAACAATCTAAAGCAAGGAAATACACGATAACAATACACAATGTGAGGGTTTACATTATAAAGATATACACAGGGAGGACTTCCCTGGTGGCGCAGTGGTTAAGAATCCTCCTGCCAATGCAGGGGACACAGGTTCGAGCCTTGGTCCGAGAAGATCCCACATGTCATGGAGCAACTAAGCCCTCGAGCCACAACTACTGAACCTGTGCTCTAGAGCCCTCGAGCCACAATTACTGAGCCCGTGCCTAGAGCCCATGCTCCGCAACAAAGAGAAGCCACCACAGTGAGAAGCCCATGCACCCCAACGAAGACCCAACACAGCCAAAAATAAAAATTAATTAATTAAAAAAAAAAAGATATACACAGGGACTTGTGAGAAGGAGAAAAGGGCACCATACACTGCCTGAAAGAAGAGTTAGGTAACAGAAAAGCCTTTTCGTTAGGTGAAGGATGAAAAGCAGGACTTCGGACATGCAGACAAGCAGGAATGGATCATTATAAGCAGAGAAATACCACGTGCAAAGACACAGAGGCAAAGAGTCTAAAACAACAGGGAGCTAGGAGCAGTTCAGTGTTTTTGGAGTTTGGAGAACCTATGGAAAAAAGGGAAATGCCAGCAAGGTAGATAGGTACCATTCTAATGTTAAGGCATTTGCATTATAGAGGCAGTGAAGAGCCACTGAACAGCTTTAAGCAAGGGAAGGACACATACAAATCTGCAACTACAAGTATCACTCTGCTAACACTGTGAGAAAAAGCCTAAAAGAGAGTGAAAAATGGAAGCAGAGCTACCTGTAAGAAGGCACCTGCAACAAGCAAGTCATGTTTCCTTTTAGTAAACCAATCGCCGCACATGGACTGAAGAGAAATTCAAGAACCCCCAAAATGGACAGGAAAATGAGTGAAAATTAAAATCAGAGTGTTCACAGAAAAAAAAAGAATGATCAAAATGGCCCAAACAAAGGATACTCATCTTCACTCATAAGAGAAATGTAATGACATAAATCACAGCAAGATCCTTTCTGACCCACCTCCTAGAGAAATGGAAAAAAAAAGCAAAAATAAACAAATGGGACCTAATGAAACTTAAAAGCTTTTGCACAGCCAAGGAAACCATAAACAAGACGAAAAGACAACCCACAGAATGGGAGAAAATATTTGCAAATGAAGCAACTGACAAAGGACTGATCGCCAAAATTTACAAGCAGCTCATGCAGCTCAATGTCAAAAAAACAAACAACCCAATCCAAAAATGGGCAGAAGACTTAAATAGACATTTCTCCAAAGAAGACATACAGATTGCCAACAAACACATGAAAGGATGCTCAATATCACTAAACATTAGAGAAATGCAAATCAAAACTACAATGAGGTATCACCACACACCGGTCAGAATGGCCATCATCAAAATGTCTACAAACAGTAAATGCTGGAGAGGGTGTGGAGAAAAGGGAACCCTCTAGCACTGTTGGTGGGAATGTAAACTGATACAGCCACTATGGAGAACAGTATGGAGGTTCCTTAATAAACTAAAAATAAAACTACCATATGATCCAGCAATCCCACTCCTGGCCATATAACCTGAGAAAACCATAATTCAAAAAGAGTCATGTACCACCATGTTCACTGAAGCACTATTTACAATAGCCAGGACATGGAAGCAACCTAAGTGTCCACTGACAGACAAATGGATAAAGAAGCTGTAGCCCATATATACAATGGAATATTACTCAACCATAAAAAGAAATGAAATTGAGTTATTTGTATTGAGGTGGATGGACCTAGAGTCTGTCCTGTCATACAGAGTGAAGTAAGTCAGAAAGAGAAAAACAAATACCATATGCTAACATATATATGGAATCTAAAAAAAAAAATGGTTATGAAGAACCTAGGGACAGGACAGGAATAATGACGCAGATGTAGAGAATGGACTTGAGGACACGGGGAGGGGGAAGGGTAAGCTGGGAAGAAGTGAGAGAGTGGCACTGACATATATACACAACCAAATGTAAAACAGATAGCTAGTGGGAAGCAGTCGCACAGGGAGATCAGCTCCGTGCTCTGTGACCACCTAGAGGGGTGGGATAGGGAGAGTGAGAGGGAGACGCAAGAGGGAGGGGATATGGGGATATATGTATATGTATAGCTGATTCACTTTGATAAACAGCAAAAACTAACACACCATTGTAAAGCAATTATACTCCAATAAAGATGTTTTAAAAAAAAGAGAGAAATGTAAATTAAAACTACACTGAGGTACCATTTTTCACCTATCATATTGGCAAAAATCCAAAAAGTATCATTGTATGCTGTTGCGGCAAGGCTATAGGAAAACAACTACTCTCATGTATACATTACTGTGACAACCCTCACAAAGGACAACGGAACTATATCTATCAAAATTATATCCTACAACCCTCATGAAGGACAACTTAACAGTATCTATCAAAATTGTATCCGCTTTATTCTTTGACCCAACAATTCCACTTCTAGGAAGTTAATCTACAGACACACTTGCATGTGTACACGATGATATATGTACAAGGTTGTTCATGCAGTATTTTTATAATAGCAAGAACTGGAAACAATTTAACTGTCCATCAGTGGGCTAGTTAAATTACGGTCCATAAATGAACACTCTGCAGCTGTTGAGAAAGAGAGCACACATACTAGAACTTTATATACTAATACAGAAAGATCTCCGGGGTATACTGTTAAGTGACATAAATAAATAAATAAAAGGCAAAGCAGTTAAAGTTTCCAACATTAGTGTAAAACATGTGTTGGGGTGAGGGGAGGCATGGGGTGGGATACATATACTTGTACAGCGTTGTATTTTTTAAACCCCCAGAAGGATATATAAAAAACCCAATAATACTAGTAAGCTATTGTAGAGGAGTCTGGGAACTTTACAGATGAGGAAGGGTATGGAAAAGAGACTTTTTTCTCTTTTTGGTTTTTTACTTTTGAAGTATTACTGTGCAGATAGTGTTTAAAAAAAAACAACTTTGAACTACTGTATCAGAATCAACAGGTTTTGTTAACTCATTTGATTTGAGAAGTAAAGGAGACAGAGAGATCAAGATGACACCCAAGTTGCTGACTTGATGACAAACCTAGCCATTCAACTTAAAAAAAAATTGTATTAACCAATGCAGATGTTAAAGGATAAAGGAAGGCAGCTCAGTTTTGGACATGCACTGGAAGTGTTGTGTCTGATGGCATATGAGAAAAAGATAGGAAATTGAGAAGAAACGTTAGGGATATGGCTGTTAATAGAAGCCTTGGAGGAAAAAAAGGGAAAACATTTTATATGAGCCTAATTTACCTAGGAATTATTTATTCTGTAAACCCAATTAACCCAGAGAATAAAACTAAAAAGGCAACTAACTCAAAGTGACAGCATAAGGCCACACAATCATACCCTTTTCTCACAGACACCAGGCTCTCACTAAAAGCTTATTTATTTGTTACATTTAGATAACTTCCCAAGTTCACAACAGATTAGAAACATCAAAAAAGGGTGCGGGTGAGAATTCCCCAGCTGTCCAGTGGTTAGGACTTGGTGCTTTCACTGCCGAGGGCCCGGGTTGGATCCCTGGTCCAGGAACTAAGGTCCCTCAAGCCTCGAGGTGTGGCAAAAAGTAAATAAATAATTTTTTTTAAAAAAGGGTGCAGGTGGAGCTACCAGAGGCAACCATTTGGCAGCAGCATGAGGCAGCAAAAAAAAAAAAGATGAGAATACCACCAATACCTCAAAAAAGCACAGCATTCTTCAAGTGCTCTTCACAGAGCCAGAGTACCATATTTTATCATCTAAGACTTGGCCAAAATGGTCCCTCCTTTAAGAAGTTTTTCATGGTTCCTACACTCTTAACCTAAGTAATTAATCTCCCTTTAACAAATTTCCAATTTCAAGTATGTTGTTTACACCTTCCTGAAAGCACTTTATTCTGCCTCGTTTTATAATTATTTTACAATTATAACTGGTATTTTGTGATACCAGTCTCCTTCTTCCCACTTGAATATAGATCTCTTAAATAAAGGTGTATCTTTCATCTTTATATCTCTGAGCACAATTTCCTTACATAGTATAGCATGCAAATATCCATTCAACAAATATCCATCTTTGCCTTCTCTAAAGTGTTGTGAATGGACCTGCCACAAATAGAGTCTCCCTGCCCCAAGTTATAGTTTTCTATTAAGTACTTACATACTTGTCACCAAGGGAAGCATCTGGCCTGCCTTATATCAAAAACTAATTTAAGGGGTGACTGGAAGTGACCGCTAATGGGTTTAGGGTTTCTTTTATAAGAGACAAAAATATTCTAAGAGCAGATTGTGGTGATGGTTGCACACACCTGCGAATGTACTAGAAGTTGATGAGTTGCACAGTTTCAATAGGTGAACTGTATGGAATGTGAATTATATCTCAATAAAGCTGATTTTAAAAATGAGATACCTGCTATTATTCCCCACTTCACAGATTTAAGAAACTGAGGCTTGGCAATTAGGTAATTTATCCACGGTGACACAACTAGCTAGTGATGGAGGGAGGATAAAAACCCAAGCAATCTTGACTCTATGTCTATATGCTTCACCGCCATGCTCTTCTGCTTTCCTCAGCAAAGGACTTCACTTATCAAGCATCATATTAAATGCCTAAATATGTTCCTACTGCTGTTCAAGTCTTCAATGCTAGTGACCTTCCAAACTCCACGTAGGACTGCAAAGTCTTGGCCTAATTATGTTACACCATGAAGGTAGAGGAGAAGGAAAGCAAAACGCTGAAAAGAAAGGGACCAAAGAGACAGAGGAGGAAAAAAATGTACTCAAGATCTATATTTCAAAGCTTTCCATTCTGAGCATAAGACTACAGGAAACATTACTACTGCTTGACTGCTATCATCAAAGTTGGTGGGCAGGCCTAATTCACCTGAGCTGGGAGCTTCCTGGACTAGGTCTGCTGAATCCAGGGTTTCTTGGCAAAAGAGACATTTTAGGCCAGATAATTTTTTGTTGTGGAGGGCTGCCCTACACATTGTAGGATGTTTAGCAGCATCCCTACCTCTACTCACTAGATACCAGTAGCACCACTCTTCCCGCCCCCCTCCCCCCACCCCCAGTTGTGACAACCAAAATGTCTCCAGGCATTGCCAAAGGTCCTTGGGCGAGGAGCTGGGGAAGGAAGCGGTGTTCAAAATCACCCCCATTTGAGAGCCGCTGGCCTAGACTAAAGGTAAAGTTGAAAAAGGGCCAGCCATTTGATATTAACTCGTGTATATAATAACTGGAGACAAAAACTTTTTTTTAACCAGCTTTACTGAGACATCTTTGACACATAAAAATGTAGATATTTAAGGTATACAGCTTGTCTTTTGATATATGTATGCACTGTGAAAAGATCACCACAATCAAGCTAATTAACACATCTCTACATACTTACCATTTGGGGGGGGGTTGGGATAGGGGGTAACAGACAAGAGCCTTTTAAATCAATTGCCTCCCAAACCTACTAAGAAAAAAAACTTACTTCATTAAAAAAAAAATGTGAAGCTGGGGTGGGGGCAGCATGTAGGGATTAAATAGGAACAAAGCTCATGTAGTCATGCCAACTTCTACACAGGTCAGCATGTAAGGTCCCTGACACTAGCAGAATATCAACTATAAAGAGGGACTACTAAAGATCAAAAAATAGATCTAAAGAACATTAGAAATGAGAACTGGTCCCTTTGGTTTGAAGAAAAATCAGTTTCCCTTATAATAAAAACTAAGTGTTCCTCATCTCTGGAAGAACTGAAATATCAAAGTCAAGGCTGCCACCCCACCAGGGAAGAGGAGCAAGTCAAATGACAGTATAAATAAAAATGAAATGACAGTTGGGGCACAAGGGGGGAGTGGTGAGACAAGACAAGTAGACAGTAGGCGATAGAGCTTACCCTATATGAAATTACTTGCCCTGACTCTCAAATCTCCCTTCCTGCCTTTATATAATCTTCCATTAAGACCAAGTTAAGGGCTTTCAATACTTAACCTCTGGTTATTGTTCAAAGTCTAGCACTGCAGCCTCTCCATTCAGAGCACTGCTCCCCCTCAACGTGCCATGGGCTCTGAAACCTTATTTCTCTCTAAAAGTTCCATCTCCCTCAAACCATTTTAGATGGGGGGAGGGGTGCACAGATAACTTAACCTACTCAATCTAAAGTGTGCGCTGCAAGTAACCTCTGCCCAATAAGCATACAAAAATGTTTTCCCCTCCTCATAATCAACAAAATGCAAACCCAAAACAAGATACAAACTTCACGTATCAAATCAGCAAAAGGCATAAAGTTTAATAAAGCCCAATGTTGGCAAACATGTAACAGTCATAGTCATATACTGTCGGTTTGTGTAAGTAGTTACAACCTACATACCACTCAAAAGGAGTCAGAATAAATTGTGGTGACACATGCATATAATACTCTAATCATTGTTTAAATTATGTTGATCTATATGTGCCAATATGAGAAGAGCTACATGACATCAACTACAGAGAAAAGTAAATTTCAGGAAAAAAGTAAACAATATAGCTTTTAATAACAACAACAAAAAAAAAGCAGTAAGTATAATACTATTTGCATAAATTTTTTGAAAAGTAAATTTTCTGAAAACTGTTAACAGTGGATTACCTTTTAGGGGGAAGAGATAAAGTAGCTTTTATTTTTATTTTCTGTACCACAAGAATTTCCTTATCATATACATGTATAACTTTTAACTTAAAATATACAATTCTTTAAAGTACTCTGTTCCCGCCAACCTTAACAACAACTCTCACTACCAACTCTCCATACACACCCCAACCCCCATCCCAATATCTGAAGGTTAACTGAAATTGCCTGGCGGAATTTCAACTACTTAGGGATGCATTCTGTAAATACACTTTGGATATATATCTGGGACTTTTCTTTAAAAATCTCTTCCCTTACTTCTCTAAAACCACCTCTGAGATGAAAGGGAAAAAGAATCCCTACACTGCCCAGGGAACCACAAACTCTTGTTTCCTTTTGGGCCCCCTAACCATTCTCTCCGAGAGAGAGACAATGCTTGTGGTCATAATGTCCCCTCCTTCACTCTCCCACATAAAGAGCAACCTCAACTGTCACTGAAGAGGGAGGAAGGCCTGGCCATGGTAGAATCACTTAACAGCAGGGATCCTACTCTGGTTTTTCTCAGCTCTCATCACCTTGGTGCAAGTGGCAAACCACCACTAGAAACTTCTATAGGGCAGAGTCTCAGTCCTGTTTATTACATCATCCATGGTACAGTATATATATGAAGCTTAGTATTTGTTCATTTTAACTGAATCAGGTCAGAGCAATCTCTGTCAAAGGGAAGCAAGTTAGTGGAGTACTTCTAGATCATGGTCCTTTAAAGATGCCTCAAATTAGCTTCCTGCTTATCAGTCTTTCCTCCACTCCCCTTGGCTGACTTATAAGTGTTACACAGATAAACCAAGTATTTCTAATTACTGCTTATTACTGATGTCTAATCATTAGAGCACAATAACTATCATGGATATTTTTAAACATCTCAGAGTAATGGCTTTAAGATTTAAACAACTAAATTTAACTAATCTGAGTTTAATCTTCACGATTTTCTCACAGAGCATGATCATCCCTATCAACTGAAACAATTACAGCAAACTTATCCTTAATTTTGAACTAATTAGTGAGAAAGAGTTATAAAACCTTTTTAAGTATTGGGGAAAATGGTTATAATCAGGTGGTTCATGACAGTACAGTGTGAGGAAGAGCTGACCTCTACACTCCAAGGAAGCACAATTTTGAACCATTTGGCAACTTCTTAAATAAACTAAAAAAGTAAATATGTTCTCAGAGAAATTACTGGGTTTATTGTTAGACTAAGTATTTTTGGAATTTTTAACATTTCCAAACAGGAATACTCAAACCAAATACAATTTTCTCCAAACACCTACTGTAACTGGAAGCAAATGACTTGTGTAGCAAATTGAGTTTAAAAGTAAAAAAAAAGAAAGTAAAAAATAAAAAAAAAACACATTCATGCACACATGCATCTTATAACAAAATAAAGTTCAACACTAACTTCCAAATTACCCTGGCTTACAAGTTTAACAAAGAATAAATAAATGCCTTGTCAAATACTGTTACACAATGAAAGATCAAGCAACTCCAGGAGACAGAGACATGCAAGAGGTTATCTTCTGAGACAATTTAAGTGGACCGCATCCTGGATAGAAATTATTAAAACCAGACTCTGAAACAGATGGTTAACCTCGAAACTTACTTGGTTGAATGAAAAAAAAGGGGGGAAAGGAGAAAGAGAATAATATGCTACCTGGCAATAATTTTAAATATTGCTTAAGTCCTGAATAAAACAATACAGACCACGTGGATACTTCTAAGCCTCCAGGAGATGTAAGGGCTGCCTCAATTCCACAAGAATATGACTGTGACTTTGAATAAATCAATCAAGTTACAATCTGAACCTAATTTCTCATGCATATAATGAGTTGGAGATCATCTAAATTTCCTTATAGCTCTCTAACACTAATAAAGGAAACACAAATTTATTCTTTTCTAACATAGATTATATACAGTACTTGTCATCCAAGTGAAATCAGTGAGCTCTCCTGTTAGTTCTAGGCACACATGATCAAAAGAAGTAGCACTGAAGAAGCCACAGGACAATCCTAATCTCCAAGAGGGAGAAGCAGAAAGAACACAATCTCCCAAAATATTCCCCTCTACACAAAGTTTTGGGTACCATTCAGTCTTCACCAGGGTAAGCCCTGTCTAATACAGCGTATCACTTTATTTTAGGCTTAACAAATTATTGACAAAGCCTGGTCCTCAAAACATGACTCTTTGTATCCATTAAAGTTGCAAACCATTTTAAAATAAATTTAGAAATTAAAACTTTTATCCAACAGCCAACTCAGTAGAACTACTTGTCAAATATGCTTAGTACAAAACATTCCACGACAGCAAGGATCACTATCTTCACCACGTTATCTCCTCTAATTCTCGGGAAAAGTGAGGAAAAAGGCATAACCAGACAAGAATGAAAGTGACAGGAAGAGTCAAAAGCCACTGTAAAAAAACAAAGTTAACACAAGGAGAATCAACCTCAACAAAAAAGGAGAAAATAAGAAAGGGCACAAAAGTTCTTTAAGAAAAAATAAAGGCCAATACAAACACTACCTTGTCATTTAAAATACTCACACGTTCAAGTAAAACCCAGAGTATAATTTTTTAAACCATCAAAAAAGCACACACAAAAAATCACTATTTCGGTAATCAAAGAATATCTAATGTGCACCTTTTCTATATACATTCGTACATTTATTTTGAAAGAATAATGTTCTCATTTAAGGTTTTTTTTTTTGAAAGAATAATGTTCTCAATTTTTTTTTTACAGTTAAGGTTTTCAAAATAAATCTACCTTTCAATAAGAAGTTCCATGTTGAAACTGTCACCTACATATTCATCACTATAAATTTTAATTAGGTTTTCTGCTATCACCAGACGACAGCAGATTAATCGTTCCACAAACTGACCTGCACACACCAGAGGAATGCTCATCTTATTGTCTAAAATTGCTAACATCTCCGACATATGTACTGCATAAATAAGTGTCCTTTCTAGCCCATATTTTGCTTAATACCATGTTTGTGCTTTTAACTATTTTACTTGACTACTGCTTACGTAAGTATAGAAAATGCTCTATCTTGGAACTTCATCTACATGTGTTGAGAACAATGATTATACTGCCATTCAAGTTTTAAATAATTATGACTTACAGCTCGCCTCATATATAAACACACTTGAACTTTTAGAAGTTATTAGGAAGACAGTAGAAGACCTCCAAAACTCACTCAAGACCACAGACCAACCTTCGAACGTAAAGGCTACATCCACAGTCTCCCAAACGGTTTAACAAACAGGGTTGGGTAGGGTCGTTCAGGACAGTACTGCCCATCCATCATTTCATAACAGAAGTGTGAGAAGAGCGTTCAAAGCACGTCCTTCAAAATCAAATAAAGGGTTCCCTTTCGGGAGTTGGTTAGGATGCCTAAACGTGTCAAGTAGGCAGGGACCTGCTCTTTCAAACCCTACCCCGAGTTTACACCGGCCGCGAAGGAACGCAGGAACAGGCAACTCTGAAGCCGACGAGGTGCAGCGTTTCAGGGTTCAGACTCATTCCCTCGAATAACTGTACCGCGGCTTAACGTAGCTTCAACGTATATACCAATAGGCAACAGCAGCAAGAAACCACAAACAAGCGTTTCCTCTCGACCAGAAACTTTTCAGGTGTCACTAAGATAAGAGACTGCAAAAATGTCAACTGTACAGCTGCACACCGTTTGCATGGTCGCTCCGACTCCGAGGCTTCCGAAAGGAAAACTAGAACTCAGTGATGGCCCGGGAGAAGCCACTCCAGCCCGTGCTGGACTCTTCCTCAACTAGGTCCTCGGGTGCCTCCAGCACCAGCTCCAAGAGGCGCGGTAGGCGCGCTTTATCTCCCGCGACTGGCAAGTAACAGGATAAAAATGTCACTCGGTCGGCCCGTTGTCGTCGCCCGGAGCGGAGGCTGCACGGCGCGGGCGACCCAGCGGCGGGGGCGAGGGCGCCGAGGCCCGCACACCGCCCCGAGGTCAGCCCCGACCCGCGCTCCCCGCCCCTCGCCCGGAAAGGGGAAAACCCGCCCGCGGGAGGATTCAACAGGAGCGCCGCGCCGCCCGCCTGCCGCCCGGGAAACAGCCGCCGGGCTGCCGGGCGCTGGGGGAGGGGCGGCGGGGCGCGGGCGGCGGGGCGGCGGGCAGCCGGCGCGGACCCCCGGCCGCGCGCAAGGTCACCGCCCGCCGCCCGCCGCCCTCGTCGCCGCGGGCGCCCCAGCCCTGCCAGGGCGGCAAGTTTAATTTCCAGAGCCTGCGGCTGAGCCCGCAGCGTGGAGGGAGCGCGCCGGCCGTGGGGCCCTCCCCACCCCCACCGCAGAACCCGGCCCACGCCCCCGGCCCGCGCCCTACTCCTCCCGGCCCCGCCGCCGCCAGGCAGCCAGCGGCTGCAGCCCCCGATGCCGGGAGGCGAGTCTCGGCTGGCAGGCGGGCGGCGCTTGAGCCCCGCCACAGACTCAGCCGCGGTGGCGGGCGCTGAAAAATGGAGCGCGGCGACCAGAGGGAAGAGACATTTTCTTCCCGTTAACTGAATTGCTTCCTACCTCCGGGTGGCCGACTCGCTACTCCTCTCCGCTGCTCTCCGGGATCCGCCGCCGCCGCCGCATCCAATCGCCTCCTCCCCCCCCTCCCCTTCCGCAGCCAGCCCGGCCGTTCCTCCTCCTCTCCGCTTCAAAATGGCGCCAAGCGCTATTCGGCGGCTGCTCCAATCGAACCGCCGCGGACAGCACCCGAGGGCAGGCAGAGCGCCGCGTGGGTGCGCAGCGCCCCCTGCCGACCGGACAGCCTCGCGCGCGCGCGCGCTCGCCGGCCCTTCCGCCCCGCGCCGTGCGCGCGCGCGTGCCCGCCTCCGCTCCGCCCCGCCCCGCCCGTCGCGCGCGCACGCAGCCACACGGGCACGCCGCCGCTGTAGCCGCGGTGGCGGCGAGACCGGCAGCTGTCAATGCTTTCTCGCTTCCTTGACGTTTGCCGAAAACCACATAAATTGTTATATATCTCTAGCCTTACAGATAAAAGTTGGGAATTTTTTAAAACAGTGAAATTGAGTACTAATGTTGTGCGAAGTAAATAAAATTGGTGTTTACTTTGCTTCTTACTTGGGAACTCTGACCTAGTCACCTCAAAATGCCATCAAACAGCTTTTTTCTGCACTGTGTGTGTAATGTCTTTACTTAATCCCACAGCTTTCCCGTTTTCAGGTATTGTTTAGGTAGCGGGTGGGGGGACGTAGTAATTCCATCTGTAACAAAGCATTCCATTCATTCGTTTTATCACAGTTGTCCTTATCGGGAGAGAAACAATCTAAAGACCACAAGGATGCTTTCCAGAAGGTGGGTTTTCTAACCCCCTTCACCTCCAGGAGGTGCCACTCCTCCCTGCTGCAGCTGTGAGGGAATATGTTAAAAGTTATCTGGTGATTACTGTTAGGATGGAGAGAGGCAAAAATCTTTAAGGCCTCAGTGAAGTATAGCTGCTAACCAAAGAGACTATGCTTCATGCAACAGCAAATGGATTTACAGAAATTAGTAATCTAAACCTTCATTTAAAGCAACAGTCTAGGAAAACTGGAATCTGAAGTTGGTAATAAAAGAAAAATAAATTTCTGTGTTTAGGGCTTTAAAAAACAACCAAATGTGGGGGCAGGGTGTACATGGGAAATCTCTGTACCCCTCTCTCAATTTTGCTGTAAACATAAAGCTGATCTAATAAAAGTAAAGTCCAAAAAATAACCAAGTTGTAATTCATCAGGAGCAGTATGTGGCACCCATCAGCCCACACTTCTACTGGCTTTACACTAACAAAAGATTATTTTCCTTTCCGTTGAGAGAGGCACTAGGATTTCCAAACAGGGAGAATAGCAAGAAGGGAAAGGATGCCACAAAGGGAAATTAGGGTAAGGGTTCTGAGATGACCTTTGCCTACAACACAGCTCAATGCCAGAGCCAGCAAATGTAAGCCAAGGCAGTTTCCTGCTGACTTTCTTTCTTTTTAAACATTGTTTTAGAGGTCTCGTCTTGTTAAGCACATTTAGTTCCTTAAAGAGTTTTTGGACCATCTTCTTACCTACCTAATAACTAATGGTACTCCCGATCTTCTATGCAGACACTAGACTGAAATTCTTAACTTTTTTATTCTGAAGAACTCTCTGGGATCTTTGGGGATATTGTGTGTATGTGTGTTATCGAAGATCATTTGGGTAAATATACAGACTTGTTAAAGTCTTCTTGGTTTACTTGGAGTTATAACAAATAGCATAGGTCACCATTGTGACTAAGGTTCTGAGCTGCTGGCTGAGAATTCCTGAATGCACTGGGCAGAACAGCCAAAGCAAAGACTGTTCACTCTTATCCATGGTCAGCACTCAGCAGTGTGTGCAGTCCATGGGCCTGATTTTGGTTAACGGGAGGAAATTGCATTTAGTTACACTGTAAATCCACTGTCCAAAAGAAATATGATGTGAACCAGGTATGCAACATAAAATCTTCCAATTTTAAAAAGTGAAAAGAAACCAGTGAAATTAATTTTAATAACATTTTATGTTACTAAACAGTATATCCAAAATATTGTCATTTGCACATATCAATATAAAATTTTATTAATGACATAATTTACATTCTTTTGTTCATCTTGTGAATTTTACACTTAAAGCACATTTCAATTCCCATTAGTCACGTTTCAAGTGCTCAATAAGTACATGTGGCTAGGGGCTTCCTATGGTGAACAGCACAGCCAGTAGACTCTGGAATCAAAATGCTATTTTTTAACAACTTATAATAAATATCCAACATTGTTTCATAGTGTCTTCTTTGCAACTGTTGAAGTTTGTTAAGAATTATGCCAGTACCAGTTGAAGTGCATGTATTTAAATATATATGAAAAGAAATTAGGACAATTTGAGACCCCTGGGACAACATCAAGTGTACTACTACTCTCATTATATGGGTCCCAGAAGGAGAAGAGACAGAGAAAGGGCCTGAGAATATATTTGAAGAATAATAGCTGAAAAATTCCCTAACCTGTGAAAGGAAACAGTCACCCAAGTCCAGGAAGCACAGAGTCCCATACAGAATTAACCCAAGGAGGAACACACCAACACATATTGTAATCAAAATGACAAAAATCAAATATATATGTATATACATATACTCATATAGCATTATATATATATAGTATAGTATATATATTGTTATTTTATGCTCATGTTTTTATTTTGACATAGAACAATGACTTATTCTAAATTTCATATTTATATCAAGTATATCATTGGCTCAGATATGTAAGAAAGCAAATGAGAACTGATTTAAAGAGCATTATGGGGACTTCCCTGGTGGTCCAGTGGTTGGGATTCCACACTCCCAATCTGTGTTCGATCCCTGGTCAGGGAACTTGATCCCACATGCGTGCCGCAACTAAGAGTTCGCACACCGCAACTAGAAGCCTGCATATCGCAACTAAGGATCCCACATGCTGCAACTAAGGATCCCGCACGCCGCAGCTAGGACCTGGTTCAGCCAAATAAATAAATATTTTAAAATAAATAAATAAATATTTTAAAATAAATAGCATTATGATTAGCCATTAGAATGAGCCATAATTCTCAGCAAGCAGTTTAACTTAATACCAGAAGCATACTTATAGTAATACATGAGCTTCTTTAAACACAGTTTCATCTAGAATAAAATTTCTTTATATGGTGTTAGAAGTCATGAGTAATAGAACAATCTGGCCAGACGACTGAATGGAATAAAAGTGAGGACTCTCTCCCTGACAGCCTATTTATATTTTGATTTTACTGAACTGTCTGGTATCCAGGGCAGATCCTGCTACTGTTGATTAGGTAGGTCTGAGGCTACGCAGCGGCCTACCCCTACTTATTCAACCAGACTCGTTTACTTAACTTAGCCACTTTAATTTACTTCTCATTACTCCATAATTCTCCACTTCCCACAACCATGCTGCTTTGGCCCATGACTTCCTTTGCCTGTAGACTTACCCTTCATCTTAATTTTCTTTTCCTCTCCATAGTCTTACTGCCTATTTACAACTGTAGAAAATGTTTGCCTCACTATTTTTTAAAAGGGCAAAAAAGGAAATACTCTATATTCTTTTTTTTTTTTTTTTTTTTGCACAGGCTCCGGACATGCAGGCTCAGCGGCCATGGCTCATGGGCCCAGCCGCTCCGCGGCATGTGGGATCGTCCCGGACCGGGGCACAAACCCGTGTCCCCTGCATCAGCAGGCAGACTCTCAACCACTGCGTCACCAGGGAAGCCCCACTCTATATTATTTTCCAAAGATTTCAAACTGCTCCCCAAGCAGGGTATGGATACTATATTAATTCCATATGTATATGCATATTTTAAAAGTCTGCTCTTTGTAAGTTCATATCACATCTATCCATTGTAGCGGGGAGACTTACTTTATATAGGATCAAACTAGGTGTGATTTCTTATACAAAATATACCTAAGAGTCCTTTAACTACTTGATAGTTGCTTTCTAAATTTTATTATCTGTTTCCTTATATATATATTATTGCATTAGAGCTGGTTAGGAAAGGGTGTCAAAAAGATGCCATGAAAATATTTTGAGAATTTTAGGGTTCATAGAGCATAGAAATGATCACCTCTTTCAATTCATTTTACATAAAAAAACTGAGACAAATAGCTAAGTAATTTGTCCAGGTATCCATAGTCAGGGGAAATTTTTTAGTGAATCTCATCATCTTCCAATTAATTTAGAAAGTATGTAATTTTAAAATCCCATTTCATCTTACAATCATGTTTGAATCTCTTTTTAAATTAAGTCCCATGTAAATCACAAATAAATATGATAAATTTGTAGAAATACTAATTGACTTATGAGGAGACCAGAAAAATGGATCAGCTCGATGCTTTGTGATGACCTAGAGGGGTGGGATAGGGAGTGTGGGAGGGAAGCTCAAGAGGGAGGGGATATGGGGATAGATGTATACATACAGCTGATTCACTTTGTTGTACAGCAGAAACTAACACAACATTGTAAAGCAATGATACTCCAATAAAGATATTTTTTAAAAAGTATAGTGCATGCTTCAATATGTTCTCTCAAACTTGTTATACATATAAATATATAAAATATATATATATATAAATATCACACATAGAATATATATTTTTTAGACTTTACTTTTTTATCGTGGTAAAAAAAAAATCATAAAATTTACCATTCTAACATTTTTAGGTGCCCAGTTCAGTAGTGTTAAGCATATTTACATTGTTGTGAAACAAATCTCCAGAACTTCTTCATCTTGCAAAACTGAGACTCTATACCCATTAAGCAACAACTCCTTTTCTCCCCAGCCCATGGTAACTCCCATTCTACTTTCAGCTTCTATGAATCTGACTACTTTAGACACCTCATATAAGTGGGATCGTACAGTACTTGTCTTTTCATGAATGACTTATTTCACTCAGCATAATGACAGATTTTACTTTTTAAGAGTTCCAAAGCTAGATGATTGAGAGACTTTTAAACAAAATATAATACCTCCTGTTACCATAAAAAGAGAAATGCATGTTAAGGAAAGCATTTATCATCAATTCAACTTCAGGAAATAATAAAGAGATATGGAAACAAGAGCAATTTCACTTCAAAATAATGAGAATGACATAGGACAGTTTAGACTGCAGCTCTGAATATGAATGCAAAAGTATATGAATTCCTACAATATGATATATTTAATACATATCAATATTCAACCACTAATCAATGTTTTTATTTTATACAATCAACAAAATCAGCATGCCAATGTAAGATAGCCAAAAACATCAAACCAATTTTTCAATGTAATGTTTCTGTTCTAGGCAAACAGTCTATTTTTGTGTATGGGGTAATAGCCTACTCTGTATCCAACCAAATGTGTATCAGGTGAATTAACTTGACTGCAGATACTTCTCTTCATAGATATATAAGAAGCATCCTTTGTTTTAATAGAGGAATTCTATTTCTTGTCCTGGCTACAGTAAAAACAAATACAGTAATATTTGAAAATTAACTTTATTCAGCAGCCAGCAGATGGAGCTATTGAAAAATATTGCCGTTACTGAAAAAAAAAAATTTACTGAAATAAAACCAGTTTAAGTATATATTTTTTTAGTGTAAATAATGTGTTTATTATAGAGAAATCTGGAAATGCAGTTAAGATTAAAAGGGAAAATAAACCATTTATAATCATGCCACCAGAGAAAATTACCTTTAATGCTTTAGTATATATCAGTCCAGAATACATTCTATTCATATATTTACACTTAAATATTATAAAAATGTAATTTTATATGTATTTTAATATAAATTTAATATATTAAATATATATTTATAATGTTTTATAATCTGCCTTCTCTCCTTGAAAACATCAGATGTATTTGTTTATATAGAAATCTCCACAAGCCTCTTAGATAGCCTCATCCACCACAGGGCAGACAGCAAAAGCAAGAAGAACTACAATCCTGCAGCCTGTGGAACAAAAACCACATTCACAGAAAGGCAGACAAGATGAAAAGGCAGAGGGCTATGTACCAGATGAAGGAACAAGATAAAACCCCAGAAAAACAACTAAATGAAGTGGAGATAGGCAATCTTTCAAAAAAAGAATTCAGAATAATGATAGTGAAGATGATCCAGGACCTCAGAAAAAGAATGGAGGCAAAGATCGAGAAGATGCAAGTAATGTTTAACCCAGAAGAATTAAAGAACAAACAAATAGAGATGAACAATACAATAACTGAAATGAAAACTACACTAGAAGGAATCAACAGCACAATAACTGAGGCAGAAGAACAGATAACTGACCTGGAAGACAGAATGGTGGAATTCACAGCTGTGGATCAGAATAAAGAAAAAAGAATGAAAAGAAATGAAGACAGCCTAAGAGACCACTGGGACAACATTAAACGCAACAACGTTCGCATTATAGGGGTCCCAGAAGGAGAAGAGAGAGAGAAAGGACCAGAGAAAATATCTGAAGAGATTATAGTTGAAAACTTCCCTAACATGGGAAAGGAAATAGCCACCCAAGTCCAGGAAGCGCAGCGAGTCTCAAACAGGATAAACCCAAGGAGAAACACACCAAGACACATAGTAATCAAATTGGAAAAAAATTAAAGACAAAGAAAAATTATTGAAAGCAGCAAGAGAAAAACGACAAATAACATACAAGGGAACTCCCATAAGGTTAACAGCTGATTTCTCATCAGAAACTCTACAAGCCAGAAGGGAGTGGCATGATATACTTAAACTGATGTAAGGGAAGAACCAATAACCAAGATTACTCTACCCAGCAAGGATATCATTCAGATTCGATGGAGAAATCAAAAGCTTTGCAGACAAGCAAAAGCTAAGAGAATTCAGCACCACCAAACCAGCTCTACAGCAAATGCTAAAGGAACTTCTCTAAGTGGGAAACACAGGAGAAGAAAAGGACGTACAAAAACAAATGCAGAACATTTAAGAAAATGGTCATAGGAACATACATATCGATAATTACCTTAAACATGAATGGATTAAATGTTCAAACCAAAAGACACAGGCTTGCTGAATGGATACAAAAACAAGACCCATAGATATGCTGTCTACAACAGACCCACTTCAGACCTAGGGACACATACAGACTGAAAGTGAGGGAATGGAAAAAGATATTCCATGCAAATAGAAATCAAAAGAAAGCTGGAGTAGCAATACTCATATCAGATAAAACAGACTTTAAAATAAAGAATGTTACAAGAGACAAGAACGGACACTACATAATGATCAAGGTATCAATCCAAGAAGAAGATATAACAATTATACATATATATGCACCCACCATAGGAGCACATCAATATATAAGGCAACTGCTAACAGTTATAAAAGAGGAAATCGACAGTAACACAGTAATAGTGGGGGACTTTAATACCTCACTTACACCAATGGACAGATCATCCAAAATGAAAATAAATAAGGAAACAGAAGCTTTAAATGACACAATAGACCAGATAGATTTAATTGATATTCATAGGACATTCCACCCAAAAACAGCAGATTACACTTCCTTCTCAAGGGCGCATGGAACATTCTCCAGGATAGATCACATCTTGGGTCACAAATCAAGCCTCAGTAAATTTAAGAAAATTGAAATCATATTGAAACCACACTCTATGAGACTACAAATCCATTACAGGGAAAAAACTGTAAAAAAAACACAAACACATGGAGGCTAAACAATACGTTACCAAAAAACCAAGAGATCACTGAAGAAATCAAAGAGGAAATCAAAATATATCTAGAGACAAATAACAATGAAAACACGACGATCCAAAACCTATGGCATGCAGCAAAAGCAGTTCTAAGAGGGAAGTTTATAGCTATACAAGCCTACCTCAAGAAACAAGAAAAATCTCCAATAAACAATCTAACCTTATGCCTAAAGGAACTAGAGAAAGAAGAACAAACAAAACCCAAAGTTAGCAGAAGGAAAGAAATCATAAAGATCAGAGCAGAAATAAATGAAATAGAAACAAAGAAAACAATAGCAAAGATCAATAAAACTAAAAGCTGGTTCTTTGAGAAGATAAACAAAATTGATAAACCATTAGCCACACTCATCAAGAAAAAGAGGGAGAGGACTCAAATCAATAAAATTAGAAATGAAAAAGGAGAAGTTACAACAGACCGCAGAAATACAAAGCATTCTAAGAGACTACTACAAGCAACACTATGCCAATGAATTGGACAACCTGGAAGAAATGGACAAATTCTTAGAAAGGTATAACCTTCCAAGACTGAACCAGGAAGAAATACAAAATATGAACAGACCAATCACAAGTAATGAAATTGAAACTGTGATTAAAAATCTTCCAACAAACAGAAGTCCAGGACCAGAGGACTTCACAGATGAATTCTATCAAACATTTAGAGAAGAGTTAACACCCATCCTTCTCAAACTCTTCCAAAAAGCTGCAGAGGAAGAAACACTCCCAAACTCATTCTATGAGGCCACCATCACCCTGATACCAAAACCAGACAAAGATACTACAAAAAAAGAAAATTACAGACCAATATAACTGATGAATATAGATGTAAAAATCCTCAACAAAATACTAGCAAACAGAATCCAACAACACATTAAAAGGATCATACACCATGATCAAGTGGGATTTATCCCAGGGATGCAAGGATTCTTCAATATATGCAAATCAATCAATGTGATACACCATGTTAAAAAATTGAATAAAAAACATATGATCATCTCAATAGATGCAGAAAAAGCTTTTGACAAAATTCAACACCCATTTATCATAAAAACTCTACAGAGAGTGGGCATAGAGGGAACCTACCTCAACATAATAAAGGCCATATATGACAAACCCACAGCAAGCATCATTCTCAATGGTGAAAAACTGAAAGCATTTCCTCTAAGATCAGGAACAAGACAAGGATGTCCACTCTCACCACTATTATTCAACAGAGTTTTGGAAGTCCTAGCCATGGCAATCAGAGAAGAAAAAGAAATAAAAGTAATACAAATTGGAAAAGAAGAAGTAAAACTGTCACTGTTTGCAGATGACATGATACTATACATAGAGAATCCTAAAAATACCACCAGAAAACTACTAGAGCTAATCAATGAATTTGGTAAAGTTGCAGGATACAAAATTAATGCACAGAAATCTCTTGCATTCCTATACACTAATGATGAAAAATCTGAAAGTGAAATTATGGTAACACTCCCATTTACCATTGCAACAAGAAGAATAAAATACCTAGGGAGACAAAAGACCTGTATGCAGAAAACTATAAGACACTGATGAAAGAAATTAAAGATGATACCAACAGATGGAGAGACATACCATGTTCTTGGATTGAAGGAATCAATATTGTGAAAATGACTATAGTACCCAAAGCAATCTACAGATTCAATGAAATCCCTATCAAATTACCGATGGCATTTTTTACGGAACTAGAACAAAAAATCTTAAAATTTGTATGGGGACACAAAAGACCCCGAATAGCCAAAGCAGTCTTGAGGGGAAAGAACGGAGCTGGAGGAATCAGCCTCCCTGACTTCACACTATACTACAAAGTTACAGTAATCAAGACAATATGGTACTGGCACAAAAACTGAAACATAGATCAATGGAACAAGATAGAAAGCCCAGAGATAAACCCACGCATCTATGGTCAAGTAATCTATGACAAAGGAGGCTAGGATATACATTGGAAAAAAGGCATCTCTTCAATAAGTGGTGGTGGGAAAAGTGGGCAAGGTCTGCAGGGTGACAGGGAGGGGCTGGAGTGCCCAAGAAGGAAGGAGAGTACTCAGGGGGTCAGGAAAGTGACCATGTAACACCTTATAGAAGTATTTTATTATTTTAATAACTGATACAGCCACAGCAATGCACAGCAGCTGAAGTATCAGCTCTAAAATATTTGGAAGAATATACAGATAGTCCCTGACTTAAGATTGTTCAACTTATGATTTTGAGTTTGCATCTTTTCCCAGGCTAGTGATATAAGGTACAACACTCTAGGGATGCTGGGCAGTGGAAGCAAGCCAGAGCCATACGATAATGTGGGTAAATAACGAATATACTTACAGCGATTCTTGACCCATACAACCATTCTGTTTTTCACTTTCAGTACAGTATTCAATAAATTACATGAGATATTCAACACTTTGTCATCAAATAAGCCTTGTGTTACATTATTTTGCTCAACTGTAGGCTAACGTTAGGTGTTCGGAGCACATTTAAGGTAGACTAAGCTAAGCTGTGATGTTGGGTAGGTTAGGTGTATTAAATGCATTTTCGACTTACGATTTTTTCAACTTATGATGGGTTTATCAGGATGTAACCCCACTGTAAGTCGAGGAAGATCTGTACAAGGATACACAAACTTAGGGGACCTCTAGGAGGGAATCTGAGTGGCTTGGGAACCATGGTGGAAGAGAAATATTTCCCTGTGTTCCCTTTGGTACCATGATTATGTATTTAACATTAAAAATGACTTAAATATCATGAATAACTTTCAGGTGAATAAATACACATATATCATTATTTTTAGGACTATATACTACTATTTCCTATGTAGCTATACCATAATTTTATTTATTTATTTATTTATTTTATTTATTTTATTTATTTATTTTTGGCTGCGTTGGGTCTTCGTTGCTGCGCACAGGCTTTCTCTAGTTGTGGTGAGCGGGGGCTACTCTTCCTTGCAGTGTGCAGGCTTCTCATTACAGTGGCTTCTCTTGTTGCAGAGCACGGGCTCTAGAGCACAGGCTCAGTAGTTGTGGCACACAGGCTTAGTTGCTCTGCAGCATGTGGGATCTTCCCGGACCAGGGCTCGAACTCGTGTCCCCTGCATTGGCAGGTGGATTCTTAAACACTGCGCAACCAGGGAAGCCCCCATAATTTATTTAATGAACCTCTATTGTTGAACAGTTCAATGATGAATCGTAACATAAAATATGTTTAAATCCATGCGTTCATATATTTTTTTAAATTTATTTTTTAAATTAATTTTTATTGGAGTATAGTTGCTTTACAGTGTTGTTTTAATGATATATTTTTAAAATAAAAACAGTCACTGTTGAAGAGATCTATTTTGAGATTTGGCAAATAAAGAGAAAGAATCCATCCCTGTTCTACACAAACTATAGCAGTAAATAATCAAATAGTTTTCTATGAACAGAAGTAGTCCAGCTAATAAATGAAGAAGGAATGATAGAATTAGAATATCATCTTTTTTCTTAAACCCGAATGAAAATAATAGATCCAGACATTGAACATAAATACCTGCTAATATTACACAGAAAGACAACTGAACATTAGATGCTCCCTGATGGAAGAACAAAGCAGCACCTATGCAGTAATATTTCCGTAATAATCCAACCTGAATTTGATCAAGTCTCTAGATGCAAGTACCAATTTACAAGAAATATGTAGGGACATGACATGGTTTCTTAAATAAATTCCAAGGGTCACACCAAAACCAAAGGAAACAAAAGCAAAAATAAACAAATGGGACTACAACAAACCAAAAAGTTTCTGCACAGCAAAGAAAACCATTAACAAAATGAAAAGGCAACCTACTGAATGGGAGAAAATATTTGCAAATCATATATCTGATAAGGGATTAATATCCAAAATATGTAAAGAACTCAGACATCTCAATAGTAAAAAATTTTTAAATCTGATTTTAAAATGGGCAGAAATTCTGAATAGACATTTTTCCAAAGAAGACATACAGATGGGCAATGTGTACATGAGAAGATGCCTAACATCCCAAATGATCAAGGAACTGCAAATCAAAAACACAATGAGAGGGCTTCCCTGGTGGTGCAGTGTTTGAGAATCTGCCTGCCAGTGCAGGGGACACGGGTTCGAGCCCTGGTCTGGGAAGATCCCACATGCCGCGGAGCAACTTGGCCCGTGAGCCACAACTACTGAGCCTGCGTGTCTGGAGCTTGTGCTCCACAACAAGAGAGGCCGCGACAGTAAGAGGCCCGCGCACCGCGATGGAGAGTGGCCCCCGCTTGCCGCAACTAGAGAAAGCTCTCGCAGAGAAACGAAGACCCAACACAGCCAAAAATAAATAAATAAATAAAATTTTAAAAAACAAACACAATGAGATATCACCTCACACTCGTTAGAATGGATATAAGAAATATTAAAAATAACATGTTGGCAGGGATGTGGAGAAAAGGGAATCCTTTTGCACTGTTGGTGGGAATGTAAATTGGTACAGCTGCTATGGAAAAAAGTGGGGAACTTCCTCAAAAAATTAAAAACAGAACTACCATATGATCCACCAATTCCATTCCTGAGTATTTATCCAAAGAAAACAAAACCACTAACTTGAAAGGATATCTGCACCCCAATGTTCACAGCAGCACTATTTACAACAGCCAAGATATGGAAGCAACCTCAGTGCCCATCGACAGAGGAATGGGTAAACAAGATGTGGTTCACATATATACAATGGAATATTATTCTTCCATAAAAATAATGAAATCTTGCCACTTGCAACAACATAGATGAACCTTGAGAGCATTATGCTAAGTGAAATAAGTCAGAGAGAAAAAGACAAATACCATATGGTCTCACTTTTACATGGAATCTAAAAAAACAAAACAAAACAGACAAACAAAAACCCAAGCTCCTAAACACAGAGAACAGATTGGTGGCTGCCAGTGGTAGGGGTTGAGGGGATGGGTGAAATGGTAAAGGGGGTAAAGGGTACAAACTCCCAGTTGTAAAATAAGTCATGCATATGTAATGTATAGTTGGTAATACTGTATTGCATATTTGAAAATTGCTGAGAGTAAAGCTTTTTTTTTTTTTTTTTTGCGGTACGCGGGCCTCTCACTGTTGTGGCCTCTCCCGTTGCAGAGCACAGGCTCCAGACGCACAGGCTCAGCGGCCATGGCTCACGGGCCTAGCTGCTCCACGGCATGCGGGATCTTCCCACACCAGGGCACGAACCTGTCTCCTCTGCTTCGGCAGGTGGACTCTCAACCACTGCGCCACCAGGAAAGCCCTGAGAGTAAATTTTAAAAGTTCTCATCACAAGAAAAAAAAAATTCTGTGACTATGCATGGTGACAGATGTTAACTGAATTTATCGTGGTGGTCATCTTGCAATATATATAATATAGAATAATTATGTTGTACACCTGAAACTAATATAATGATGTATGACAATTACACCTCAATAAAAATAAAAAAATAAATTCCGGACATCCCTGGTGATGCAGTGGTTAAGAATCCACCTGCCGTCTACTGTATTTCTGGCCCTATGTAGGGACTGAATAAACAGAAATGACTAAGACATGGTCCCTGTGCTCAAAGAAGATAACCTAATGGTGTACTTTCTTCTGAAATATGCTGATATTGTTACCATACCAGAATCATGATTATGGTTGGTTAAACACATTGGTTAAATGTAGTCGTTCTTCTGGTTGAAGCAACAAAAGTTGAGCCTCTTTAGTCAGAGGATAATTTTTAGATGAGGTGGGACCTTAAGGAAGGATGTGAATACATCAAAGGGAGAAAGAGTATTCCACATGCATAGAAATATGGAAGCGAGAAAGAATCTAGCTTTTAGAAGACAGCATGGCATCTGCCTGACCTGACAAGGAGTCAACGTCATTCACTGAAATCAAGTGGGAGAAAAGGGGATATCTGCAATGCTTAAAGTGTAAATAAAGTCTTTGGAAAGGGCTTCCCTGTTGGCGCAGTGGTTGAGAGTCCGCCTGCCGATGCCAGGGGACACGGGTTCGTGCCCTGGTCTGGGAAGATCCCACATGCTGCGGAGCTGCTGGGCCCGTGAGCCATGGCTGCTGAGCCTGCGCGTCCGGAGCCTGTGCTCCGCAATGGCAGAGGTCGCGACAGTGAGAGGCCCGTGTACCGCAAAAAAGAAAAAAAAAAAAAAAGTCTTTGGCAAGAGATTTGGCCAGGAAGTCAGGAGATCTGGATTTACTTTTGTAATGTTGAGCCAATCAGCCTTAACCTAGCAAGTATTAATTCTCCTATTCATAGAATGAGGGCAAAAATACATATTTGTGTATCATGTAATGCATATCTTCTTCACAGAAGGGTTTCTAGACTGAATAAGAACATAAAGCAAATTGCTTTAAGCTCCTAGAAGAAAGATGCTCTTCAAATCTAGGGAATTATATTAAGATTTTATATTCATTCACTTTTATATGTGGTTTTGCTAAAAGAGAAAGATTAGTTTGAAGTTTATCCTGCTGTTTGGGTAAAATGGTAAAAATGCTTCCTGATTATTTTCTGAGCATAAAGTAAAACTTATTGTCCTCGGCTAAGTAGATTACCAGCCATTTTCTTTGAACATCCAGAGCTCAAAAGTAGCATCTGTCTTATTCATATATAACCTAAAAAATAACATGTAAACTTTTTAATTTAAAGATAAGTTAAATGGATGAAACAGTTTTCAGTTCCAAATTTGTTTTTTCCTTTCTGTGTAATATAAACTAAATCTTTCTTAATGTTAATTTTAGCAGTTTCCAAAAAGGTTAATACAAACAAGTTTCTTTCAAATATAAAAAAAGAATCCACCTGCCAATGCAGGGGACACGGGTTCGAGCCCTGGTCCGGAAAGATCCCACATGGCACAGAGCAACTAAGCCCGTACGCCACAACTACTGAGCCTGTGCTCTAGAGCCCGTGAGCCACAACTACTGAAGCCTGTGTGCCACAACTTCTGAAGCCTGCGCACCTAGAGCCCGTGCTCTGCAACAAGAGAGGCCACCGCAATGAGAAGCCCGTACACCACAACGAAGAGTAGCCCCTGCTCACTGCAACTAGAGAAAGCCCACGCGCAGCAACAAAGACCCAACACAGCCATAAATAAATAAATAAATAAATATATAAATAAATAACAACTCCAAGGGGGAATAAATGAGAGATGGAAAGGGAACCTAAACACTAAAAGAGGTTAACCAATGAAACAATTGCAATATGTGGACCAACTTGCATTCTGATTCAAGACAATAAACTATAAAAAAAATTATGACATTTATGAGACATTTGGAAATTAGAACACTGGATATTTAATATTATTGCTCAATTTTTAGGTATAATGGTTATGTTAAAATTTTTAACTGATATGAAGTATTCTGTTTCTTGATCTACGTATTAATTACCCAGTATGTTTAATTTGTGAAAATTTGGTGAGCAGCACCTGACTAAAAAATGGGCCAAAGAATTTAACAGACACCCCACCAAATAAGGTATACAGATGGCAAATAAGCATATTGAAAGATACTCTACATCACACGTCATTAAGGAAGTGCAAATTAAAACAATGAGATACCATTACACACTTATTACAAAAGCCAAAAGCCAAAATACTGACAATACCAAATGCTGACGATGTTGCAGAACAATAGCAACTCTCACTCATTGCTGGTAGGAATGCAAAAATGGTATGACTACTTTGGAAGACAGTTTGGAGGTCCCTTACAAGACTAAACATATTCTTGCCATATGATCTAGCAATCACACTCCTTGGATTTACCCAAGGGAGCTGAAAACTTAGGCCCACGTGAAAACCTGAATACAAACATTTATAGCAGTTTTATTCATAATTGCCAAAACTAGGAAGCAATCGAGATGTCCATCAGTAGCTAAATGGATAAATGAACTGTGGTACATCCAGATGATGGATTATTATCCAATGCTAAAAAGAAACCATCTATCAACTCATGAAAAGATACTGTGGAACCTTAAGTGCATATTACTAAGTGAAAGAAGCCATTCTGAAAATGCTACATACTATATGATTCCAACTATATGACATTCTGGAAAAGGCAGAACTATGGTGACAGTGAAAAGATCAGTGGTTACCAGTGGTTGGGGTGAGTAGGGAGGAGGAACAGGTGGAGCACAGAGGATTTTTAGGGCAGTGAAAATACTCTTACAATACTGTAAGAATGGATATATGTCAACATTCACTTGTCCAAATCCAGAGTGTACAACACCATGAGTGAACCCTAATGTAAACTACAGACTTTGGGTGATTATCAAGTGTCAATGTAAGCTCATCAATTGTAATCAATGCACCACTCTGGTGGGGGTTGCTGATAACTGGGGAAGCTATGCATGTGTAAGGGCAAAAATTATATGGGAAATCTCTATAACTTCTCTCAATTTTGCTGTGAAGCTAAAACTTCTCTAAAAATAATCTTTATTAAAAAATTTGATGAGCGGCCATGTGTATGTACATTACACTTCAATATAAAAAATATAACTACAAATAAATAACAATGACATCAAATGATTTTCTTTAGAAAAAAGAAATAATATGATATCTAGAATTTGCTTCAACATAATACAGACACAGGGAAAGTGGATGGAGTATATATGTAACAAGATTGACCCCAAGTTGATAATTGTTGAAGTTGGATGATGAACACGATATTTCATTATGCTCTTCTGTCCACTTTTGTATATATTTAAAATAGTCTAGAAAAATATGTTTTTAAATGTATAGATTTAAATTTTTTGATACATATTGCCAAACTGCCCTCCAGAAAGATTGTTCCAATTTTTACTTTACTAGTCATGTAAATCAACATGCACACATACCAGTATTAAAGCAATTTTATAAAAACAAAATTAGAGATAATGACATCACTGGGTATCTTAATTCATACACCAGTTAGTTTGGGTTTTTGCTTGGTACAATGTTATAAAGCACCACAAGTATTTTAAATGATCATATTATTTCTTTTCATTAGAGTGGCTAGTGAATTAAGTCTAATGTTTAGAGATAGCCTGAAATAAATTAGAAAGAAGCCTAATGAAAAAGATGAGTTAGGGCTTCCCTGGTGGCGCAGTGGTTGAGAGTCCGCCTGCCGATGCAGGGGACGTGGGTTCGTGCCCCGGTCCGGGAAGATCCCACATGCTGCGGAGCGGCGGGCCCGTGAGCCATGCCGCTCAGCCTGCACATCCGGAGCCTGTGCTCTGCAACGGGAGAGGCCACAACAGTGAGAGGCCCACGTACCGCAAAAAAAAAAAAAAAAAAAAAAGAGATGAGTTAGCACATCAAAGTGAAAAGACCTACTTAAAGTATATGAGGACATACACATCTACATACAAAGGCATGATAGTGTTGTGTAAAGAGAGTGGATTTTGATATCCCATGAACCTAAGTTAGATCTCAACCCCACATTGTGAACTTTGGGCAAGTTACTTAACCTTTCAAATACTCGATTTAATCATCTGTAAAATCTAAATAATATTATCAGCCATCTTTCAGAGATGTTGTGATAATACATTATATGTGAAGCCCCAGATACTATTTTTGGGGTGTTGTAGTCACCTAATAAATTGAAAATATTGTTAAATTCTATAGGTAAGTAATTTTATGTTCTATAAGAAACCTCTTAAAATAAGCTAAGATTGACATATTGTTATCACTATTTACAATATTTTGTAAACATGGCAAAGAACAGGAGTTGGTAACCTTTCAAAGATGGTATGGAAAGTCTTCATTCATTCAACTCCTTGGCAAAGACGCTGCAGTTCTTTTTTATGACTTGGGAGCATCACCAGGCTGCTGAAGGCACTGCTAGCATTGCAAAGGCATTTCCTTTGAAAATGCAGAGCTTGAAGTAGAGGGGATGCTGGGGATGCGGAGACTAAGTTTAAGTCAGCAAACAGCTTATCAGTTGCTGAAAAAAGAGAGATAAACTGACTGCCAGTGGAAAGGAGACAAGAGTGAGTCAGAGGCTAGGCACCAGGGGGAGAGTCAAATATATAAATTATTTTCCCCAAGATCTGCATTTCTATGTCTTTACCTCCTACCATCATCAATGCAACAGCCTCCCCTTTCCAGCCCCATCTCCTTTATAACCAAATTCTCACAAAGTTCAAAAAAGCAATTCTAATTTTGCCCATTTCCCTGCTTCCTTCCCCTACCGGTCAAAGCCCAAACTCCTCTGTATGTTTTTTGTTTGTTTGTTTGGTTTTGCTGTACGCGGGCCTCGCGGGCCTCTCACTGTTGTGGCCTCTCCCATGGCGGAGCACAGGCTCCGGACGCGCAGGCTCAGCGGCCGTGGCTCACGGGCCCAGCCACTCCACGGCATGTGGGATCTTCCCGGACCGGGGCACGAACCCGTGTCCCCTGCATCGGCAGGCGGACTCTCAACCACTGCACCACCAGGGAAGCCCGCCTCTTCATGTTTCATCGAGTTTTCTGTGATTCTTACCCTGGCTTATTGTTCTAATACAATACACGGTCTATGCTATGAGGCTCTGGCCATATAGAATTACATGCAAGGTCCTTTCTCTTGCCTTCACTACTTTGAATGTTTTGTGCTTTTCTCCTCTAGAAAAACTCCCAGACATTCTTTAAGACTCAATTCAACTGCCCCCTTCTCTGAGAAGCCCATCATAATGCCCAGGGAGAGTTCGGTGGTCCTTTAACTATGCTCTCCACAATCCCTGCCTAGTATAACTTTATTCTCACTCTAATTACCCTGTATTTTGTTATTTATTAATTATATATTTATATCCATTACTAGAGCATGAGTTCCTTGAAGATAACCATAATTTATATTCGCATTCTCAACTGTTAACCCAAAGAGCATTTCATATATATTACACAAATGAATGAATGTGAATGACTATGGAATATTAAAGATGACTGTGGTAATATTTGTGTACTAGAAAAACAATCATAGGCAGAACAACAGACTAGACAAAGCTGGGTTAGAAACTGGACTCCAGGCTTAGTAGCTATATGATCTTGGGAAATACATTCAATCTTTTTGAGTTTCATGTTTCCTCATTTGTGAAATGTTTTATAACTTCCACAACAGAACTTTATCATTTTTCTCTACATTGAGTAAATTCCAAAATGAAAATCTGACTGAATGACTTCCTGGCAATAGTAATATCTGACTGCCTTCAGGATAAAGTCCCACTTGGAATCATTACAAGATCCTTAATGATCCAGTGCCTGCTAACCAGATCAGCCTCATATTTTCTCCTAAGCCTTGATTGATGTGGCTTGGAGTCCTTTGAAAGACCAGCACACTAAACAGCCACTACCGACTAATTCCAGTGGTCCCTTGAGATGAAGTCTATTTGACAACCTCGGTTGAGATATTGCCTTCTCCAACCCCTCAAGTGTCAGTTAATTGTCCCATGTACAGGCTTCCATAACACTCTAAACTCCCTCCATCACAGTACATATGTATTTGTCAGGGTTCTCCAAAGAAACAAACTCAATAGGAAATATATATATGTACATATAGTGTCATTAAATTTGAGTGGCAAAACTAACAAGAGGAATGGGCCCTGTCATGGAGGATAGATCATGGTGAATTCAATTTTGTACATGGCACATACGATTTGCCTGGAAGATCTCCAAATGGTAGTGTTGAATAGATATATTTGGCTGCATTCACAAGAGGGGCAGAGATGAAGATACTGGGGGTTTTCAGTAAGGAAGAAAACTAGGGGAAGCATTAGACTTGGAGGAGCTCAGTCAAAGAGAATATGGGGACTAAAAGAAAAGTCAAAGGCTGAGGTCAAAATCTTCAAGATCACTGATAATGGACAAGTGGGAAGGAAGAGGATTCTGCAAAGAAGGAACAGAGAGAGCAGGGGAAAGTATCAAAAATAAGGTCGAGGTCAACGATGTCAAATGCCACAGGGAGAGAAAGACAAAACAGAATCCATGGAGCTGGGGATGAAGAGCTTACAGGAGATATTAGAGAAGGTTTTCATGGCACAGTGGGAGGTGGAAGCCAGATCACAGCAGCGTTCAATGTGAGTAAGAAGTGAGGATGTTTTCTTAAAGCACAGCTATGAGATTGTTATGATGCCTGTCATTTGCTTTAAAATAGTTCACATAAACACTGTGAAATAAATGTGTTCAAGTAACATTCTAGATGCAGCTAGCAATCTGATCATTCATATGACAAGGGGGAGGGAGTCAAATAGCCTTACACCAAAAAGGGTGGTTTCGTGTACCACAGCTACTGAGCCCACACACCACAACTACTGAGACAGTGCTCTAGAGCCTGCGAGCCACAACTACTGAGCCCAAGTGCCACAACTACTGAAGCCCGCGTGCCTAGTGCCTGTGCTCCACAACAAGAGAAGCCACCACAGTGAGAAGTCCATGCACCGCAAGGAAGAGTAGCCCCCGCTCACTGCAACTACAGAAAGCCCACGCGCAGCAACAAAGACCCAACACAGCCAAAAATAAATAAATTAATTAATTAAAAAAAAAAAAAGGGTGGTTCCCACCACCCTGCTGGCTCTTCATACCTCCATCAATACTATTTTGCTAACTAATGTGAGAAATGAGTTTTCATAGTTAGTGGCTTGTAAATATCACGAAGGATGTTAGAAATGGATTCTTACTGGTAGGATTAAAAATATTCAAACAAGTATCTTGGAAACACTCCCCACATTTACATGAACTAGCGATGAGAGTAAAGTGAGACCTGGAGTCTGCACCCTCTGGGATGGTATTCAGTCATAGGTCACGAGGATTTCTTGTTGTCTAATGCCAACTATAAAGAGCAACAGAATTTTGCCTCTGAAACACTATTGTATCTGCTTCAAAGGAACCTTTCATGCAAGGTGGTGGTCACAGTACTAAAAGAACAAAGAACAAAATTACAGAAAAAGCTCTATGAATTCTTCTGTGACCACTGTCTAAACAAAAATATTTGTTAGCAAATGTCTGTGAGACAGAAACTTGCTTTCAAGGTTATGGGGGAGCAGGTAACCCTTTATCGACTGACCATTGAAGACAACTGTTACCTATGAAAAAAGAAGCTAAGAGTTAGGTATTACTAAATTTGCTCAGGTCAGCTCGCAACAAAAATAAAAAGAAGGATGGGGGGCCCAGTAGTAGGGATTTTAGGGCTTTGAGAAGGCTCCATCTCTATGGTACCAGCTGCTTTGCCTCACCTGACTGTCTTGGCCTTACCATTCTCAAAGGCATAACCTGTTCCACATGAGACAGACGATTGATTTTATCATTGCCTGGATGGCAGACTTAATCAAAATTCTGTGACTTATTCCCCCAGAAAGAGATCCCAAGGCTTAAAAAGTGATGGGTTAGCTAACTTGTACTTATAAATGACAAAATGATCAGTATTACCATTTTATTTTACCACAATAAAAAAGTGATAGTGACCGGGAGATCTAGTAACAGAAGAAATAGGTATTTTCAGGTTCTTGGATAGAAAGAAAATTCTTTGAAAGAAATTAGACGAAAAAAATGGAATTAAACTTGAAAATAATTTCATGTAAAAGTGCCAGCAGAGATGATAGATAACATTTTTCTGCTTCTAATTTGTTCTGGTCCTCCATTAACTTTTCTGAATAAGGGAACCAAGGAGGTTGCCCAATCTTGGAAATCTTGGGATTTCACTGTACTCAAATCAATGGCACGATCTCTCTTCTGATGTTTCACCGTACACGATGTTCACAGAGCGTAGTCCCCTCCAACCTCCGGCGATAAGACATAATGCTTCAGAGGGGCCTTTACATTCATGCATGTGTTATAAATTACACTTAAGAGTAAAAATTTCACATCTTCCCTTCAGTGTCATTAGAATGAGAATTTTAAAAGCAAGAAAAAAATAATCTTCAGTGAAAATGAAAAATAAAGTATTATTATTTGACCAAAAGGCAAGCTAATGAAAGTTTCCTTCCTCTCACTGTTGGACCCCATAAACAGGGCTGGCTTCATGGACATGGGGCCTGCACAGCAGCACAGGGACCTGTGCTCAGAAGGGCCGGCACTTGATTTAATGCTCTGTTGTCACCACCTTGAAATGCTTAATAATTCTTTAACAAGGGGCCCTGCATTTTCATTTTGTACTGGGCCCCACAAACTATGTAACCAGTCCTGCCCATGAGCTTTCTGCTTCTGCAGTTAAATCTCTGACTGCTTGGCTGCCACTGGTCTGTCCCAGGCTCCCTTTGGGCCCTGCCAAGGACAGTAGTGTCAGCCAGTGCCAACCGTCCCACTCTATCCCTCAGCATCAGAAAGGGAGACACCCCAGTTCCCCCTTCCTCCCAGACAAATACAAAAGTGCCTTTGGTTTTATGGATTTTCCTATTAATAATTATAAGGGAAACAGAATTAGAAAGGGATCACTCCGGAGGTTTCAGTTACACAGTGCCACAGTGACGTCCCTCGATGTGTGCTGTTACAGTGTCCCTTCTGCAATGGCCACAGGATTATCTCAGCCCTGTCCTATTTCCACTCGCAGACCTAGACTGTTAGGTGGGCAGGATTCATTTCTCTCCACAGGTCCTTCTGCCCAACACAGGTATCAGAAGAGGGGATTTCCAGAGAGCAACTGGTACACTACCAAAGTGAAATGTTTCCCACCAAAGGACTGGAAAAAAGCCAGCTGCAAGAGCATGTGTACGGGACGATCCCATTTTGTGAAAAGGAGCAGAAAGAAAAGAAGAAGCAAGGAGGAAATCCCATATATGTGTGTATATATTTGTACAAACACAATGAATGATGTGGAAGGAGACATCGCACGACGTTAACATTGGTTACCTCAGAGGATTCAGGTGGAATGAGGGCTGGTGGGGAATGATTAGCTTTTCTTTTATATACCTCTGTATTTTTGTCCTGTTACAGTGAATGTATATTATGTACATTTTTTGCAAGCTCAAGAACATTTTACAGCATTGTTTTATAGTGATCAAACAAAAATTTTATAATAATTTTTACGTGAACACAGTGAAATCCTCCTAAAGTTAAGTTTACATATTATCTACAAGACATACTTCTGCTTTAAGTTTAGAGCCAACATAGTTATGTGGACCCTGAAGGCAGGTTGCACAGTTTCAAATTCTGGCTCTACCTCTTACTAGCTCTATGACCTTGAGCAAGTTATAGCTACAAAGCCCTTCAGAAGCTCAGTTCCTTGGTTTGTAAAAATAATAGCATCTACTTCATAGGACTGCTCAAAAGATTCAATGAATCAATTAAGTAATGTATTTAGAATAGTATCTGGTACAGAGTAAGCACTATGTTGGTTATTTTTAAGCTCTCTGGGTTGAGAACCTATCATTTATGAATGAAGATCACTGTACAAAAGCTGAGGGTTTTGAAATAAAGTATTATTTATTGCCACAGTACTAAAAATCTCCATAGTAATACATCTGGGCAAGTGCACATAAGACTGCTAGGCACTATGAATTTTAGGTAATATGCTATCTGTAACAAGTTTACTAAAAGCTTGACTATTTACTAGGATGTTTAAATTACTATAAAAGGAAGGTTCTCGGGTTATAGTGTATGAATAATAAACATGGAGTAAAGGAGGCAGCAAGAACACTTTTACATGAAAATCAAATCTGTCACAAGAAAACGTCACTTGGTGTTAAAGGATTATAAAATGGTCCAGCACTGTGGGATGGGCTGGGGGAAGACTCTGGTAGATGCAGAGATGTGGATGTGCTGAGGAGGTAACAGTATGTAGGCTTGGTGCTGCTTTCTAGAACACTTCACCAGATTCTTCACAAGCATAAGGGTGGAAACAGGTCCTGACACAACCAGGCAAAAGACATTGCCCGTAGACTGTCATCTGATATCTGATATTGTTCCCATAAATTCCCTTCTGCTTAATCTAGTCAGAGCTGGCGTCTATGGGTAGCTCCAAGCAATGTAACTTCTCTATCCTTTCTATATTTCCACATTTTTGTGATAAAAATCACTTTAATAAGATGGAAAAACTTTAAATAGGAAAAACACTACTGAAACATCCATCAATCACTCTCCTCTCAGAATCTTAGACAATGATTGAGCTAAAAATAAATTCAGCTTCTGCATTTCTAGGTTCTAAAAAAAATCATCTTTATGCAATGAAATGTCATCGTTTTTTAAATAAGTTTTTCTGCATGATAACTACAAACATTTATAATGGAAAAATCAATAGATCATATCACTGATGGGAAATTAGTGAAACCATAAAAGTCACATACGAGGTTTTATTGAAGCTGCATACTTTTTAAAAAGCAAATATATTGACTAGTTCTTCTGAAAGATTGCCTACAAGGTATAATTTCCAATGACTCTGGCACTAAACAGTCAAGAAAGATGTTATTTCTGCAACTCAATTACTAGCATAAAAGGCTTCATGTAGAGAATCAATAAAAATTGTGGGAATTAATTACATTCCATGAAATAAAACTATAAAGTATTTTACTGCACAAGTTAATTCTTTCACCCAAAACCCTGAAATTTCTTGTTCTAGATATAAAAATTACCAAATGCAGTTTTTCTTTATGAATAGGATAAAAACTCATGTGGCTTTGTAGCAAGATAGTTTTATTTTAAGAGAAGCTTCCTTAAGGTTCATTGAAAATAACTGCTTATTTCTTCTTCCAATTTTTAGTATCATTTTATTTGTGTGAAGTCTGGAATGCCATATCCATTGTAAGTTTTGTTTTTTCTGTGAAGACTGACGGAAAGTGGGGATAATAACAACCACTGCCGGAGACCATACTGGTTAGAAGAGGTAATGGTGGGCAGACCAAGGCCTGGCCCAACTGGAGAAACTAGCTGGCCCCTGCCTTGGCCTCATTACCTGTGTCCTTACCACCTTCCTTGCTATCACTCCCGCTAGGGAAAAACTTTCTCCCTTGCTTCTCTGTTTAGGATTTACTCACTGCTACCTTCAGGGACAAGTGCACTAATCACCATAAGAAACAAATATATTATTTTCTTATTTACAAAATGCCTCCTAGTGTCATCATTTTGGGAGCAGGGCAGTACAAGTCAGACAGGCAGGATAAATGAACGTGGGGCTTGGCTTGTGACCTGCTGTAAATTATCTATAGTTTATTTTCAAATACTTCAGCATAAATAATGTGATATCATTGTGTGTTAGTTTAAATCTACACCATAAGGGTGCTCTGTACCCTATTCAGGAATTTATATTTTAGAGATGGTTAGCTAAAATGTAATAAAATGGTTACATTCTAGAGATGACTCCTATATCCACGTTAGCTCTATTCACCTCTGATCAATGCCAGAGTTTTGCGAATTAGCATACTTGATGCTAGAAATGGATTTTTGTTGATGAAATTAGTGGTGTTTAAGATGTATATGCAAATATAGAGAGAGATAGGTGTGTTGAAATATAGAAACAATCCTCACCCTTGCATTAGCAGGGTATCCTTTGAACTGGTATAAAGTTTTATTCTGAAAAAGTTTGTGTTCAGCCACTAATTAGGAGGATTCCTATTATCTTTCATCTATAAAGTAACAATTCACCTCTATCATTGTTGTTTTCAATGAACTCTTCATGCAAGTTGTGTTGGCACATTTAAATGACAAAGTTGGGGCTTCACTGAATTTACAAAATAGGTAAACTGCACCCATATAAGATGGCGAACTTAATCGATAAATGTTGTGCCTGTCCTGACTGCTCCACCAACAGGCTGCTCCTCCACCTGCCCCCTGTCCTACGGCCGTCCTATTCCCTGAGACACAACAATATTGAAATTAGGCCAGTTAACAACCCTGCATTGGCCTCTAAGAGTTCAAGTGAAAGGAAGAGTCGCACGTCTCTCACTTTAAATCTAAAGCTAGAAATGATTAAGCTTAGCGAGGAAGGCATGTTGAAAGCTGGGAAGGCCAGAAAGAATGTCTCTATGTGTATAACTGAGTCACTCTGCTGTACAGCAGAGAGTGGCACAGCACTGTAAATCAACTATACTTCAATTTTAAAAACACTTTTTTAATTTTTAAAAAATTAAAAAAAGAAAGCCTGGGGACTTCCCTGGCAGTCCAGTGGTAAAGAATCTGCCTTGCAATGCAGGGTACGCGGGTACTGAGCTCACGCGCCTCAACTAGAGAGCCTGTGTGCCACCAACTACAGAGCCTGCGTGCCACCAACTACAGAGCCCGCGTGCCACCAACTACAGAGCCCACGTGCCCTGGAGCCTGCGCACCACAACTAGAGAAGAGAAAACCTGCACACCACAACTAGAGAAAAGCCTGTGCACCACAACGAAAGATCCCGCATGCCTCAACAAGGATATCACCTGCCACAACTAAGACCCGATGCAACCGAAATTTAAAAAAATGAATAAATAAATAATAAATAAATCTTTAAAAAAGAAAGAAAGAAAGCCAGGATAGGCCAAAAGCTAGGCCTCTTGAGACAGTTAGCCAAGTTGTGAACGCACAGGCAAAGTATGGAAGGAAATTAAAAGTGCTACTGCAGTAAACACACAAATGATAAGAAAGTGAAACATCCTTAATTGCTGATACCGAGAAAGTTTTAGTGGTCTGGATAGAAGATCAAACCAGCCACAGCATTCCCTTAAGCCAAAGCCTACTCCAGAGCAAGGCCCTAACTCTTCAATTCTCTGAGGGCTGAGAGAGGTGAGGAAGCCGCAGAAGAAAAGTTTGAAGCAAGCAGAGGTTGGTTCAGGAGGTTTAAGGAAAGAAGCCGTCTCAGTAACAAAAGAGAGCAAGGTGAAGCAGTAAATGGTGATGTGTAAGTTACAGAAAGTTATCTAGACGATCTAGCTAAGATCATTCATCTAAACAACAGATTTTCAATGTAGATGAAACAGCCTTATACTAGAAGATGCCATCCAGGACTTTCACAGCTAGAGAGGAGAAGTTAATGCCTGGCTTCAAAGCTTCAAAGGACAGGCTAACTTTGTTAGGGACTAATGCAGCTTGGTGACTTTAAATTGAAGCCAATGTTCATTTGCCATTCCAAAAATCCTACCCCTTAAGAATTATGCTAAATCGACTCTACCTATGCTCTATAAATGGAACCAAAAAAAGCCTGAATGACAACACATCTGCTGACAACATGGTTTAATCAATATTTTAAGCCTACTGCTGAGACTTGCTGCTCAGAAAAAAAGGTTACTTTGAAAGTATTACTGCTCATTGACAATGCACCTGGTCACCCAAGTGCTCTGATGGAGATGTACACGAGATTGTTTTTGCCTGCTAACACAACATCCATTCTGCATCCCGTGAATGAAGGAGTGATTTTGACTTTCAAGTCTTATTATTTAAAAAATTCATTTTGTAAGGCTACAGCTGCTGTAGACAGTGATTACTCTGATGGATCCGAGTAAAGTAAATGGAAAACCTTCTGGAAAAGATTGATCATTCTATGTATCATAACATTCACGATTCACTGGAAGAGGTCAAAATAATAACATTAACAGGTGTTTGGAGGAAGATGATTCCATCCCCTCATGGATGATTTCAAGACTTCAGTGGAGGAAGGAACTGCAGATGTGGTGGAAATAGCAAGGGAACTAAAACTAGAAATGGAGCCTGAAGATGTGACTGAATTGCTACAATCTCTTGATAAAACTTGAAATGATGAGGACTTGCTTCTTATGGATGAGCAAAGAAAGTGATTTCTTGAGATGGAATCTACTCCTGGTGAAGACGTGAAGATTGTTGAATCTTCACATAAATTTAGTTGATAAAGCTGTGGTAGGGTTTGCGAGGATTGTAAAAATTTTGTAAAAAGTTCTACTATGGGTAAAATGCTATCAAATGATTACAGAAAAATTGTTGGTGAAAGGAAGGGCCAATCCCTGTGGCAAACTTCATTGTTGTCTTACTTTAAGAAATTGCCACAGCAGCTCCAACCTTCAGCAACTATAAACCTGATCAGTCAGCAGCCATCAAAAGTGAGACAAGAATCCACTCCACTGGTAAAAAGATTACTACTCATTAAAGGCTCACATGATGGTTAGCATTTTTTAGCAATAAAGCATTTTTTAAAATAAGGTATGTACATTAGTTTTTAAACATATGCTGTTGTGCACAATACATGGCATTATAGTATAAACATAACTTTTTAAAAATAAATTTATTTATTTTTATTTATTTATTTTTGGCTGTACTGGGTCTTCGTTGCCGCGCGCAGGCTTTCTCTAGTTGCGGCGAGCGGGGGATACTCTTCGTTGCGGTGTGCGGGCTTCTCATTGTGGTGGCTTCTCTTGTTTTGGAGCATGGATTCTATGCATTCGGGCTTCAGTAGTTGTGGCACGCAGGCGCAGTAGCTGTGGCTCGCGGGCTCTAGAGCACAGACTCAGTAGTTGTGGCGCACAGGCTTAGTTGCTCCGTGGCACGTGGGATCTTCCCAGACCAGGGCTCGAACCCGTGTCCCCTGCATTGGCAGGCAGATTCTTTTTTTTTTCTTTTAATTAATTAATTAATTAATTTTTGTCTGTGTTGGGTCTTCGTTGTGTGTGCAGGCATTCTGTAGTTGTGGCGAGCATGGGTTACTCTTCGCTGCGGTGCAGGGGCTTCTTATTGCAGGGGCTTCTCTTTGTTGCGGAGTGTGGGCTCTAGGCACATGGGCTTCAGTAGTTGTGGTGCACAGGCTTAGTTGCTCCACAGCATGTGGGATCTTCCTGGACCAGGGCTTAAACCCGTGTCCCCTGCATTGGCAGGTGGATTCTTAACCACTGCGCCACCAGGGAAACCCTAAACAGAACTTTTATATGCAGTGGGAAACTAAAAAATTTGTGTGACTTGCTTTATTGTGATATTCACTTTACTGCAATGGTCTAGAACCACATCCATAATATCTCCAGTGTATGCCTATGTGTGTATATATACTAACATCTAATATGAATATATATATATATTTATCTAATATGAATATATGGATATATATTAGACTATATATATATTAGAAAATACATATGAGAATATATATTAATCTAAGGCATATATATATTAGGACATATGTGTGTGTATGTGTGTATGTGTATATATATATATATATATATATATTCTAAAGCCAGAATCTTATTTAATGGAGAAACACTAAGACATTTCCACTAAAGTCAGGAACAAGACAAGGATTATCACTATCTGCATAACTATATTGTGCTGAAAGTATTAGTCAGTGCAGTTAGGCAAGAGAAATCAATTAAAGGTATAAGAGTTGAAAAAGAAAAAGAAAAAAATGACCTCTCTTTGCAAATGACATGATAGTACACTTGTTAAATTCTAGACAATCAATGCTAAAACTAAAATAACAAAATAATTCAGTAAGATAGCAGGATACTAAATTAATATGCAAAACAACAGCCTTAACTTATACAAATAATAACCAGTGAGAAGAGCTCATGAAAGAGAAAAATCTCATTGATAATTGTAATAAAAAAGATAAAAATACTTAGAAATAAATTTAACAATAAATGTTCAAAACCTATGTGAAGGAAACTATAAAATATTCCTGACACAAAACTTGATTTGAACAAATTGAAAGATATCCTTTCTCAGTTATGATGTGTCAACATTACCTATATATCAGTTCTCCTTTAAGTTAATTTATGAATATAGTGCAATCCCAGTTTTAAAAATACCCAAAAGTTTTTTTTAGAGCTAGGTAAGTTGATACTAAAGTTTACATGAAAAAACAGACACTTAAGAATATCTAGGATATTACTAAAAAGAGCTATTTATAGGAGAGGGGGTGGATAAGCATAGCAAGATACAATTTAAATAGTGTAGTACTGGTATGTGAATAGACAGAAAGACCAATTGAATAAAATAGAAAACCTAGGCTCATGTGTACATTTAAAATACTATAAAAGTGATATTGCAAACCACTGGAGCAAAGATGGACTGTTTAATAAATCATGTTGGAGAAAAAAATGGAAATTAATTTCTTATACCATATATATGTATAAACTCCAAATTGATCAGAGATCTAGCAGAAAGTTTGAATGAATTCCTCTTTACCCTGTGTTATGCTTTGTGGCTATGACTTAAAGTCCATGTGCAATAAAGGAATGATGAGTTTTACCCCCATAAAAATAAAAAACTTTTACATGGAAAAAAAACCCCAAGCACAGTAAAAAAAAAAAGACATAAATCAGGAGAAAATATTGCAAGAAATATGCCAGATATAGGGCTAATATCCCTAATATATAAAGACATTTTTTAATTGAGTAAAAAAAAAGATTTAAAAATTCCAATAGAACATGGGCCAATGACAGACAATCCACAAAAAAGATACAAAAATTGTCCCCACTCAAATTAAGAGAAGTATACATTAAAACTACACTGACATACCATTTCTCATTCATTACATTGGCAACAGTTCAGGTAAACTGACACTATCATATATTGCTGGTGGGAATGCAAAATGATACAACCTCTGTGGAAGACAATTTGACAATATGTAGTACATATGGATTTACCCTTTGACCTAGCAATCCTATCTTTAAAGATAGACCTCCTAAAATATAAAAACAGAAGGTTATTTATTGTAGCATTATTTATGATTGCATAATATTGGTCGCTACCTAAACATCCAAGCATCAGATTTTAAGTGAATAAACTATGGTACATCCACACCATGGAGTACTATTCAGCTGTAAGAAAAGAATGAAGAAGATCTCAATAAGTTGATGCAAAGTGATCTCCAGAAGATATTGTTAACTGAAAAAACCAAAATGCAAAACAGCATATGTGGTATGTTCACTTTGGAGGAAGAAAAGAGGAGTAAGAAAACATATATATCTACTTATTTTTGCAAAAAGAAACATAGGAAGGATACATCAGAAACAATAAAATTGTATACATAAAAAAAGGTGGCAGGAAAAAGTGTTCAAGAGATAGGGAAGAGGGACTTCCCTGGTGGTGCAGTGTTTGAGAATCCACCTTCTAATGCAGGGGACACAGGTTTGATCCCTGGTCTGGGAAGATCCCACATGCCGCGGAGCAACTAAGCCTGTGGGCCACAGCTACTGGGCCTGCGCTTTAGAGCCTGCGTGCCACGACTACTGAGCCCGCCCGCCTAGAGTCTGTGCTCCGCAACAAACAGCAGCACCCGCTCGCCGCAACTAGAGAAAGTCTGCGCTGCAACGAAGACCTACTGCAGCCAAACATAAATAAATAAAAAATAAATCAATTTAAAAAAAAGAGAGGGAGGAGAGTGATATTCCTCTGAATATATCTTTTTGTACGGTTTATACTTTGGCAAGCATATTATTCTACATATTCCAAAAGTAAAATGGAATTATCAATAATGGAAGGAAAAATAAACTAAAACTGGAAATAGAAACAAATGAACTCAAGTGTATTTCAAATGACTAACTTAAAACCACTGAAGAGGGATAGGGTAGGGCGAGAGAAGTAATCCAAGTCATTTTTGCACCTAGTACTTCGATTTTCAACCCTCAGTCTGGGGAAGAAAAACTACCTTTTTAGTAGACTTGCTTATGTAATTATGTGAATGTATAAATTCTGAAACTGTTTTATGGGTAATTATGTGAATGTAGCAATTCTGAAACTATTTTATGCAGGATTAGGCAAATAAGTAAACGTGCTGTGAGGAAACAAGGTTCTCACTGCTGAAGAAGGCAGACACAAATATGAAATGGGGAAGGCAACAAAGAACACTGTGGAATTCGATTGGAATTGTAAGTATCAACATTCATGATTTCTTAAATGAAAAAAAAAAATCTATTCCCCTCTCCCTCACCTCTGTCTACTGAGATGACCTGAAAGCAATAATACCCCACTATCAATAAGCACTCTTAGTGCCAAGGTCTTAGCTTCTAAATACCATTCTCCAAGAAAAAAACAAAAGATACCAAGACTTTTGGAGAAATTGTTGATTCTAGGGTAGGAGTAATGAATGTACAGGACAAGCCTGGAAAATCTTGTTGTGCCACAAGATAAGGAAGTGTTCAATGTGTAGGTCAAAAGGAGCCAACCTGAAGCTAGCCAAATCTCAGATAATTGGAGCATCAAAATAAATAAGGGTGGGAGAGAAGAGGCAAATCTCCCATGCAGAAGAATTCCAAACGAATTATGTAAATACCCTAATGAAGGGAGAGCACTACAGAAATGTGTGTTGGGCACAGCGACTTCCTTCCAAGGAGTACAGAATGGAAGGGGGACGGGGGGGGGCGGGGAAGAGTAACTTTACAGTGGAAAAACCTGATAAACACGACTTTAATGATCAAATGCAACATAAACAATCATAAATTATGTTGGTAGTATGTACACTTGTTACAATGTGATGAAAATGACACTTTACCTCTGCGGTCTTCCCCTCAAAAACCCATAACCCCAGTCTAATCATGAGAAAAGCATATATAAATTCCAACAGAAGAGCATCCCACATGGTACCTGACCAGTTTTCCTCAAAATTGCCAAAGTCATCAAAACCAAGTAGAGTCTGAGGAACTATCACAGCCAAGAGGAGCCTAAGGAGAAATGACAACTCCATATAATATTGTATCCTGGATGGAATCCTGGAACAGAAAGGACATTAGGTAAAAAGTAAGGAAATCTAAAAAACTATGGACTGTACATAATATTACTGCATCAATATTGGTTCATTAATTGTAACAATATACCATAATACTGTAAGAGGTTAATAATAGGGGAAACTGTATGTGGGGTGAGGGGGATATATGGGAACTCTGTACTATCTACTCAATTTTTCTCTGAACCTAAAACTGTCCTAAAAATAGTCTATTAATAAACAAATAAATGAGAACAGCAATGGATTATAACGCCTTGAACAAAAAAGAATTCATAAATTCATACTGATAGTAAATAAGTAAGGAGCGCTTTACTTTATAGTAGCATCAGGACTAATAAATGGGGAGAGCTTGAAGGAGCTAGGGGGGAAAAATCAACATTTTGTAACTATCATTGCAAAGATCAATTGCAGTAAGGATCATCAATGGAGGCAAAACCTTAGAGTTTGATTGGGAACAAGACAGCTTGGTCTCAAAGTATCTTTTCACAGATTGCTTATGAGTTGCAAGGGGTAAAACAAACAGCAGAGAAACTGGACAACACCTTGATCCGGTGATAAAAATCAATATCACCTTATAATGGACAGACAGACATCCTGTGCCTCCGGATGTAATATCCCGAGGAAGGACACAATTTCACTTATGTGGTTGTTTCCACCGATGATGCATAATTTGAATCTAATCACAAGGAAAGATCAAATAAAGGTCGATGAGAGAAATTGTATTTGAGGACGAGTCTTTCACTGTAAGGGGATGGATTGCTTTTGGTGAGCCCTCTTGGTCGTAAGCCTGTTAAGTAATCAAATGTAAATATTCCAGACTGTGGTTTTAACTATTATATTTATAAATTAAAACGCTATCGCAACAGGTTTATTTAAATACGTATAAAAAGATTAGCAGTTTCCCTTTCAGGGACAGGAAAGAACGCATGTGAAGGAGCGGGTCTAGAGAGAGTGGGAAGGAGGTGGGAAGAGGGAAGGGACCCTCAACTGAAGATTGCCAGTTGTTCGGTTTATAGTTATTTGTCATTTAACAAACACTTACAAAGCACTTATTTTTACCAATCGCTGTTCTATAGAAGCGCTTTTCACAAATCGACTTTTTTAATGGGAAAGCTCAGTAAACGGTCTTTACTTCCTTAAACAAAAGACAGCTGTGTCAAGAAGTGATTTTTCTCATAAGTACTCTTCTCTGTTATCAAGGCTCTGCTGCAGCGATTCTCTTCTTCGATAGGAAAACCTGAGCCTGCAATTACTGACTGGCATTTCATAGAAACGTCGGCAACCCTAGTTGACGAGACTAAATGTTAACTGCCCTTTAAAAAGACTTTAAAACATGCACTGAGAGCAGCTTATGTCTCTATTTGCGGAGCCAGGCACTCACAGTCTCTCTTCCTTCAGGGGTGGCCCTAAAGAGCAGGTCGCCACCTTTCTTAGCCGAAGTTGCTATTTCTAAACAACCTCCCGGCGCCAACCTAAAAACTAGTTCCGGTCTACGTTCGTGCTCCTTAGCGCTTGTGTCAAGCAATGGATTCTGGGAGAGGCTGAAGTTTCCAGGCCGGGTGTGAACGCCGGACTTCAATTCCCACAATGCCTGGCGAGAATCCGTAATTCCTGCCGGGGCAACCGGGAGGTGGCCGCCATCTTGCGTACGGAGGGCAGACTTGTAGCTCCGCTCTTGTGGCTCGGGCTTTCAGTCCCTCCCGGTCTCTGCTTTGGGCCGTGTCTCCGTGCTTCTTTCACCGTCTTTATTGAGAGGTAAAGGTCAATGCAGAACTGTGTTATAAGGTGAGTAGACATCCCATTTTCGGTGAGGTGGGGTTGTGGTGTTGACGTTTTCCGGTTTCTTCCTTCTTCCATTAGCGACTTGGGTTCTCCCCTGCGCTTGCCTGAACCTTTTCGTTTAGCCGTAAACATAGAAGCCGGGAGTAAACCTTTCGGCCTCGGAGCTCTTTGGAATTCCTAGACAGAACCTGAACGTGTCTCCGTTGAGATAGAGAAATTGGGTGACGCGCTTTTGCCCGGGCTACCCTCTTTGGAGGTCAGGAGGCCTTAGGGTTCAGGTCGTGTATAGGCCTCTCTCTCTTAATGCAACCTCCTTTCTCTTCCTTGGGACTTTTCTGCCGTTTCTAATGAGGAAATGAGAAGGTGAGAGGCGGCCTGGGACGGGGCTGTTTCCGGGAGGACGGCGTTCTCTACAGGTGTATCTTCTTTCAGCCTCTCTAGGGCCTACCTGTGTCGTTCTGGTTCGTCGCTTTGCCCTTTCCTTTTGCTCTCGTGTTCAAGAAGGGGAGACCAGAGAGCGGGCGGAATGAAGTATTGACTAACAGAGGCTTTTGAATTGTACTCTTGAGGGTCCCCCCAAAAATTTCAAGGGAAGCAGAATTTATCGTCGAGATAGACAAACCATCTGGAAAAGATGAGGGCTTTGGTTTGGGGAGTTGCCAGATTTAGTTTTTAAACATAATATGACATATTTCCGTCATTCGCAGTACAACTGAAGTTATTATTTTTTTCTTTAAAATTAACGTAATACACCCACTTGGAAACCACTTTTACACTACTCGTAAGAGTAGGGCCCATAAAGACTGACATTGAAGTTAATTTGACATTTGATTGCTAATGAGATGTGGTTGTCTGAGGTTTGCTAAGGACCTAGTGATTTTAAACAGGAAGACGTTTATGATGCAATTTATCACAACCAGTTTGGACATGTGTCACTTTGGTTGGCAGACTTACTCTCCCTTTTATTTTTTGAATTTATTTTTTATTATAAATAATTTATGTTTGGCTGCGTTGGGTCTTTGTTGCTGCGCTAGGGCTTTCTCTAGTTGTGGCGAGTGGGGGCCACTCTTCGTTGCGGTGCGCGGGTGCGCGGGCTTCTCATTGCGGTGGCTTCTCTTGTTGCGGAGCACGGGCTCGCGGAGCACGGGCTCTAGGCGCACGGGCTTCAGTAGTTGTGGCGCAGGGGCTTATGGCGCAGGGGCTTCGTTACTCCGCGGCATGTGGGATCTTCCCGGACCAGGGTTCGAACCCGTGTACCCTGCATTGGCAGGTGGATTCTTAACCACTGCGCCACCAGGGAAGTCCTTACTCTCCCTTTTAATACACAGCTGTATGTCTATATCATCAAAATATATATTACTGATTCAGCTTTCCGAGCTTGCTTAAATTCTTGCTTACATCCTCTAAATTCAGAAATACATCATTTAGATTTAAAGATGAGATACATCTTTTTTTAAAAAAGGATGTTTGTTTACCTTCAATGAGACCCCTCCTTTAAATCATAATGTCATACCAATAGTAAGTGGCTATAAAGTCACAATTTTATAATTTTTGCATTTTGGGAAAATGTTATTAAATGCTTATATCAAATTAAGTTTATTTCCTGTTGTTTCTGAGGAAACTTTTGTTTAGTTTTTTTTAATGTTAGCTGTTAATTCTGTGATTTATTTGCTCCTCAGATGCCTTATGGTGAAATTGAAGCTAAATCCATGGGACATGGGGAAGAACTAATAAGTGAACCACGCTATAAGAAATTGAAGTCTACTGAAGAGGCATATGTTTTCCCCCATCATGGTAATGCTAATTTTCACAGAAAGCAAAAGAAAACTGGAAATGATTGGGTCCCTGTGACCATCACTGATGTCAGAGGACGTAGTTATCCTCAGGAGGACAAAACCAAAGCTAGAAGTTTGCTGAAACCTGTGCATGATGAGATGCTTGGTAATAGACGAGATGTTATTAATTCTGTTGATTCACAAGTTTTACAGGATACACGTCCTCCATTGGTATCCACAGATGATGAGATATATAGCACAAGTAAAGCATTTATAGGACCCATTTACAAACCCCCTGAGAAAAAGAAATGTAATGAAAGGAGGAATCGAGCAGACACTATCAGTGGTATAGGTGGGAAAGGAGAACGAAAAGAGAAACAGAAATTTAATTATAAAAAATCAGAGATTGACAATGAATTATTCCAGTTTTACAAAGAAATTGAAGAGCTTGAAAATGAAAAAGGTGATTCAGAAAGCAGTTGTAAGGAATGTGAACCCTCTGAGGAACAACTCATTCCGTATTATCAGGGCCATAATAATCTGTTAAAATCTGAAGAAGAAAAGAGAAGAGATCTTACCAGTGCCCTTCAGTCATATTGGGGTTATCAGCAGTGCGTGGGGAATGAGCCAGGTAAATATCCTTATAATCGACAAGTAATACCTACCTTTTGTGACAGTTCCTTTGCTTCCTTCAGGCCTGAGTGGCAATCAGTGCATTCTTTTTTAGTACCACAAGACCCTCATCTTTCCAGTTTTAACTATCACTTAAATATTCAAAGATTCAACGTTCCACCAAATCCATCACCAAATATTTTCCATGCCCAAGATGGCTTTCAGATGCAAAATGGATATTATGTAAATAGTTGTCATGTTAACTGGAATTGTTTGACTTTTGATCAGAACAATGGATATACTGACTGTAGTGACATTACCAGTAGTGACCATCCCTCTAGAAATGGCTACACTGTGCAAGATGAATATGCAAATAATGGTTTCTGTGAAACCAGTGAAGGATGCTGGAAAGCTCCTTCTGTGGACAAGCATAATCGAACGGACAGGTTTATGAACCAGCATTTTCAAGAGGAAAAGTTAAATAAATTGCAGAAGTTACTTATTCTTTTAAGAGGTTTGCCTGGTTCTGGGAAAACAACATTGTCTCGGTAAGTAAAGGATACCAAGTGAATACTTGGTAATTTATTACTTAAAAATCATAAATGATAGTTGTAATCAGTGGCAAATGCTTTTATGTTTCTAGTAAAAAAATCTTTAATTTGTTATACTTGAAAATGGCATCTGATGGTAAATATTTTAAAAGATGTTTTCTGATAGAGGAAAGGAGAATTGGCATATATATTTATGTTAAGATTCTGCTAAGAGCTTTAAATATAGTTTCACCATGTAAAAGGACGGTGACGAAAGCAAATGCTATTTGAGAACTGTGCTGGCCTTCCCTTTTAAGTCAGCTATTCAGTAGGAGTTGAATTCATAGGTTGAAGACTTGGGCTTTGACTCAGTTATTTCACTTTGTGACCTTGGACAGGTTTTGCTGTTAATAATAATGAGTAATACTTATTTTTCTGGAATTATTGTGAGAAGCAAATGAGATAACCCAAGGAAGGGAATTTTGAGTGTGTTTTAAGAACTGTGCTGTGTTCATACCATTATTGACAAAGAAACTTTTTTTGGTTTCTTTAAGGAGTTTGAAATGAGCAATATCTGAATTAATGGAATTAGAACTGATGATGTTTTATCATTTGCGGAAATGTTTAAAATTCCTGTTTTTGTTTACATTTTAAAAACAGAATATTGATGCATTCCAGTACATTTGTGCAGTTGTGGAAAATAGCACAAAGAAAAACAATACAAATTCTTTGTAGTTTATGTAGGATGATTCAAGCTTTATGCTAGATAAGGAGAAAAAGGAAATTTATTTGATGTCTTTGGGTGAGGATAAAAAAGTCAAAGGAAAAAAAAAAAACAAAGTCCAAGGAACCATTTTGTAAATGTTTTATATTTATTTGTAAGACACTCTGAATCACCTAAACAAAACTTCTTCAGAAGCAGGAAATCGGAGGAAGATTAAATTATGATGCAGACATTTCAAGCTAGATTGTAAGCTGTGATTTTGTAAATGAATTTGAATTTAAGTCTATGTATTTTGATTCCTTTGCAGTGAAGATTTTGTAGAGAAAATAAAATTTCAGTGCTTCTTTAGAAAGAATAGAAATTAAGAGTGAAGTTGTCTTACAAGCATGGGCATTCTTCTAGATTTAGAATATAATATCAGAGAAAAGAAAAGTTGAAATTTGGAAATCGGATGAAGAGATCTCCTAGCAAGGGCTTCTGGTACAGAATAAATGTAAGAAAGAATGATTAGGTTCGGAACAACATATTGGAGTATGTTGAAACTAAAAGTGAATGAAGTGTGGTGGTAATTCAGTAAAATTTCAAGGAGACATAATTGTAGTGCGAAATGACAGAGGTGATTATATATAATATGTATCTTTATTTGAGGAATTAGGTTTAATAAGAATGGAAGTTATAGTCGCAACTACCATTTATGTTATCATTTACAACTTAGTACTTCCATATGTAACAGTGTTGTGAGATGAATTATAGTCTTTTCATTTTTTAGAAGGAATACAGGCTAATAAAAAGAATGAGTTCAGGTTAAAGGACTTGGGAGAAGTTACAAAAACTACTAAGAGATCAAACTGGGGATGTAAATGGTAGTGTGTTTCTTATCTAATCCTTCAGTTTAATATCTATCACATGTGTAGCCGTATACCTGACTCCTGACTTTGAGTAGCTTGGTTAAAGAATAAAGAAGCAGGAGTCTCTCTTTAGGTCAGTACTTTTTTTGAATGAAGTAGAAATGGTTGTTTGGGATTGGTTATAAAGCCACATATTCTCTAGTGAGGAATGGTTTCATGTAGGATTTAGCTTTCCAAATGAGCTTTGAAAAAAGGAATAAAGATTGGGAGAATCAGAGTTGAAATGATTTGGGGCATTAAAAGATAACATTGTTTAGTATTGCTATGTGGTAATGAGTTATAGGGGGTTAGATAAATTTCAAATTCTTTTGGGATAGTATTTAAGTCCCTTTCTTCCTTAATTTAGTCCTTACCTATCTTCATATCCTTCTGCGCTTGGACTAGTACCCTGCCGTCCATTGCAGGAGACGTAATACTTGTCCGTTCATTGTTCTCAGGATTCTACTTATTCAGAGGTTCTCTTAAATGCCTCCACTTTTGATGTTTTGGTTTCTCATCTCACCCCTCAGTTATCCTCCTTCTGAACTCATGTAGGATTTGCCTTTACCACTCTTTGCATGTAGCATAAGCTACACAAGACAGCATTATTTTTTTATTTATTGATAGCTGGACCAGGGTGGTATGCAAGGCCACTCAGTACGTCAGGAGGTAAAGGGTTCATGAAGTGTCAGTTTTACTCAGAATTATTTGGGAAAATCACTTCTTTTTTTTTTTTAAATTTATTTATTTTTGGCTGCTTTGGGGCTTTGTTGCACGTGGGCTTTTCTCTAGTTGGCGGCGAGTGGGGGCTACTCTTCGTTGTGGTGTGCGGGCTTCTCATTGTCGTGGCTTCTCTGGTTGCAGAGCATGGGCTCTAGGCACGCGGGCTTCAGTAGTTGTGGCACGCAGGCTCAGTAGTTCTGGCTTGCGGGCTCTAGAGCACAGGCTCAGTAGTTGTGGTGCACAGGCTTAGCTGCTCCGTGGCATGTGGGATATTCCCGGATCAGGGCTTGAACCCGTGTCTCCTGCATTGGCAGGCAGATTCTTAACCACTGCACCACCAGGGAAGCCAATCACTTCTATTTTTAAATGTACATGATATATTACAAAAATTTATATGGTTCTTAGAAATTAAAAAAAATAAAATATGAAAATTAACTGTAGTAGACCATTTGGGGGAATAGGGTTCTCAAAATGAGGTTTAAAGAATACAATTCACTTGTTCTTACTTAAGTGAAAGTTATAAGCACAGAGTGCATTAGTTTTCTATGGCTGTGTAACAAATTACCCTAAAACTGAGTTGTTAAAGCAACAGACATTTATTGTCTCAGTTTCTGAAGGACAGGAATCTGGGTGCCTCTGGTTCAAGTCTCTAACAATGCTATGATCAAGATGTTGGCTAGGGCTGTGTTTTGGACTGAAAGCTTGTCTTGGGAGGATCTGCATGGAATATCTCTCACAAGTTTTTTTTTTTTTTTTTTTTAGATGTTGGGGGTAGGAGTTTATTAATTAATTTATTTATTTTTGGCTGTGTTGGGTCTTCATTTCTGTGCGAGGGCTTTCTCTAGTTGTGGCACGCGGGGGCCACTCTTCATCGCCGTGCGCGGGCCTCTCACTGTCGCGGTCTCGCAGCCTCTCTTGTTGCGGAGCACAGCCTCCAGACGCGCAGGCTCAGTAGTTGTGGCTCACGGGCCTAGTTGCTCCGCAGCATGTGGGACCCTCTCAGACCAGGGCTCGAACCCGTGTCCCCTGCATTGGCAGGCAGATTCTCAATCACTGCGCCACCAGGGAAGCCCTCTCGCAAGTCTTGTTGACAAGACTCAGTTCCTTGTGAGCTGTTGGATTGAGGGCCTCAGTTCCTTGCTGTCTGTAGGCTGGAGAGTCCCTTCAGTTCTTTGCTACTTGGACCTCTCCCCATTCACAGTGTGAAGAGGGAAAGTGAGCCACTTCCTGCCCCCCTATAATCTAATCTTGGAAATGAAATTCCGTATCCTGTTAGTTGGAAGCTAGTTGCTGACTCAAACCCACACGCAAGGAGAGGGGATTATATAAGGGCGTGAATTCCAGGAGGCAGGGATCTTGTAAGCCATTGGTTTTGGCTCTCCCACCACTATTTATGTAATTCTGGTGGCCTGATTTCTGAAATTATTTTCTTTTCTGGATTTGTTTAATACCATATTGGCAAGGTTGTTGTGAGAATTCGATGCAGTCATAGATGTATATATATAAGATGCTTGGCACATACTAGGTCCTCAAAAAAGACAGCGATTTTGAAAAAATACAAATCAAGTGGCCAGTGGGACCACATCTGAATTTTTTATTAGATACTTGATTTTTCAAAGTTGTAAATTTTGATGTTCTGAGAATCCATTTTAGTACCTGTCTTAACTTGTGAGGGTTCTGATAGAATCTGACTATAAGAATTTTGGAAATACTAATATTCTTAAATAATTTATTTTTGGTTCAAATGGGTGGTATGACATCAGATATATCTAGATTGATACAGGTATTTTGGAGATAATTCAGGGAATTTTGAAAAGATGTGTGAGCAGTCTGGGAGGAAAAAAATTCTCCAAGCTAAAATTACTTGCTTTAATTATGATTTATATATTTAAGATATTCTTCATTGAGATTTACTCATGTTTGATGTTGACTTGGTTTAATGATGTAAATTGATTTACTGTCCCTTCCCTCCCCACTTTTTTTTTTATTTGGAAGAGGTTAAGGTTAAACATTTCTTGGATACAAAAGCTCCTGTGCTCTTGTAGTATGTTATTATTAACATCTGACAGATCACCTAAAAAGGTAATAGAACAGGAGAAAAAGGAAAAGAAACATAAGGTATTCAGGAAAGATGGTATCAGGTTTCTGGTATTGTTGAGTGTAACTAGGTATCATATGGTTGATGATAATCAAGATATTTTCAGGTGATTGAGCTTTGGTTTGGAATACTAATATTATGGCATTTTTATATTCTGGGTTATCTCTTATAAGCAAATAAGATGCCAAATGTGTTAGATGGTATATTTTGGGAAAATTGTGGCTGCTTAAAAAAGAAATCCAACTCCAGCCTCCCAAACAAGCAAACAAATAATTTAAACCATTTACTTTAATTTGGTTTGTTTGAAGTAATTTGAACTATAATTCTATGAGTGAAAATATATATTAAATTTTTAAACTTTTATATATGTGTTTTTATTGTTATTATAAAATATATACAATTTTATTATAACCTGAGGAAAGGAGAGATGTTTGTTATCTTAATAGTTGAAATCCTTCCTATTACCTTTTATTAGGAAGTATTCTTGGATCATCCCAGGACAGTATCATCCCTTCTACCACCTTCTACTCCCTTCCCCCTCTCAAAAAGAAATTATATTGGGCTGGCCAAAAAGTTCGTTTGGATTTTTTCCATAACATCTTACAACATCTTATGGAAAAACCCCAACGAACTTTTTGGCCAACCCCAATAGAATGATATGCAATTGCCTAATGGTTGAGGGAGGGGAGATAAATAACAAAATATTTTTGTTATTTTTGGATCTAAATTATTCTTACTGTCTTTTCCCTTTTCTCAGCACACCTCCAGTCTCTTTCATGAGTCACTGGTTATGGGAACACTTGTCAGTCTCTCTGTGCTTAGAAATTAAAGATGGTATCATATGGTGAGAACAAAGCGTGATTACCACTGACTTGTTCTGAGAGTGTATTCTTTAGCGTTTAGTAATTAATTTCACTTATTAATTTAATCTCTTAAAATTTTTAAATTTGATTTTACTCTGGAGGATCATAGGTTGTTTCACAGCATTAAACCTCAAGTTCCACTTTCAGGTCATAGATGTTTGTGCTTCATAGGAATGAGTTTATCAAAGCTGTCTTCAGTCAAATATAGTTTTCCTCAGGTAAATTGCTTGCTTAGGCTTACTTGTCTTTTAGGTTACCTGTTGCACTAAATTTAGACAATTTTAGACACCAAATACAAATTCACTAAAGTTAAATCATGGATAATAGTTGACATCATTTTGGGATTGAAGAGTGTTTTTAAAAGTTGCAATACAAAAGCCACTTTAAAAAGTTTTTATTACTGGCTATTACTATGTAGATTTAAGTGTGAAGTGGTGTTTGAAATCTGAAAGCTTTTTTAAGGTTCAGCTCCTATGCTAGTCTATCTGCAGTATACTTATAAGTATGTACCAGAAATTCATTTAATAACCTTTCCTTTGTGGCTTATTTCTGACGGTTATAGATTTTATATTGTAAATGGCACCTTTATGATTTCTTTTATTAACAGAATTCTGCTTGGTCAGAGTCGTGATGGCATTGTGTTCAGCACTGATGACTATTTCCACCATCAAGATGGGTACAGGTATAATGTTAATCAACTTGGTGATGCCCATGACTGGAACCAGAACAGAGGTTTGTTTTGGGCCAAGTCTCCCGGGATAGAATATTTGACTAGGAGTCAGAATACCTGAATTTTTATTCTCAACTTTTTACTTTTACCAGCTGGATGACTTTGACAAGCCATTGAAAGAGCTTTGAGACCCAGTTTTTCATCTATTAGAAGCAGTGATAATTATACTTGCCCTACTTGATTGAGGTTGTGAAAATCAGAGAATGTGGTTAGAATATTTTTTTAACTGTAAATAGTGTATATAAACTGTTACAATAGAGGTATAGGATATTTTGATAGACTTTATTTTATACCTCATGAAAAAATTCAGAAAACTCTTGATACTTTTGTTACGTATTCCCAAAAGTTATTTCCTTGAGTAATGCTAATGTTTTCTAAGGCTTAATATTAATGCCCGTGAATATTAAAAGTTTTTTTCATTGATGTCACTCTACAAAAAATTTACTTAATACATTTTTTAGAGGTATATGGGTCACTTTATTTTCATTTTGGAATAGTAGTTCTTTCTTAACCTTGGCTGCACATTTGAATCACTTGGGGACCTTTTAAAAAAAGTTATGCCTGAGTCTTAGCCTCAGAGATTCTGGTTTAGTTGATTTGGAGTGGATCTAAACATCGGTATTTTTTTGAAAGTTATCCATATATTCTAATGTTGCAGTCAGGATTGAAAACTATTGATCTAGAACTATGTAAGTACATGCTTATGCTATAATCTATAATTTCTTTTTTAAAAGAAATTAAAAATGCATTGATGATGAAACATTATTTAAACCTAGAATAGAGAGATTATATTGAAGCCCACACACCCATCACTCAGAATTATTATCACTTATCAAGATATTGCTATATTTGCTTCAACCCTTTTGCTTTCACTCCGCCCTCCTTTTTTAATTTGCTGAAGTATTTTTTTAAAGCAAATTCTAGACATCATACTTCACACATTTCAAGTAAATCTTCTTACTTAATTGCAGTGCCATTATCACACCTAAAAAACAAAACAAAACCCAATTCCTTGACATGATGTAATATAGTCTGTAATCAGATTTCCCCTATTGTCTTAAATATTTCTTTACAGTTGTTTTAATCAGGATCTAAACAAGGTCTTTGTAGTACATTTGGCTTTATGATTCTTTTAATTAAGTTAATCTATAGCAGTTTTCCCTCTTTTTGCTCTCCTACCATTAACTTATTGCAGAAACTTGGTTGGTGGTGCTGTAGAGTGTCCCATAGCCTATGGTTGTCGGTTTGCTTCCTTGTGGTAATCATTTAACTTGTAGGATTTATTAGGTTCAACCTTTTTTTTTTTTGTAAGTAAATGGTTGTCCCATTTTTAGTGATGGTAAGATCAGTAGCTTCAAAGGGACAGCCTAATCCCTGATTTATTCAACAATGAATTGTTTCCTTAATCAGTTATTTCATTAAAGTTTGCAAAATGGTGATTTTCTAGGACTTTCATTCTTTCTGTGTTTAGTAGCTAGAATTCTTCTGTAATGAAGAACTTCCTCTTGCCTAGAACTAGCAACTAAGGTTACCCTGAAGTACAGTATATACAGGAAAAACAGAATAAATGCTTTTCTTTTTTAATTGTCAATTTTCAGAGTAAGGAATTTCATTGAGGATGCTTTTGAGTAAAAAGTTTAAATGTCAGATAAGTTTGATTATAAGATTATTTCCTACTATTGGTTCTAGGATTTCTCCAAATAGAGAGTAGCATAAATTTAAAGAGAGTAGCATAATATTTTAAAATATTACTTCTTTTTGAATTTTTAAAATGCTGCAGCGTTACTGCCCAAATCCAATAATGATGATGTTACAGTTCCAAAAAGTGCTTGGAGTTATTGGCCCAGAGTTAAGGGGAGTAGAAGTAGGTGATTAAGTGGAATGAGCCAGTATACCTTTGGTGAACTGGGAAGTTTGTTTCTGTGAAACATTTTTTTCTTTTTGCAATACTAGTTTAGAATATTTCATTAAAATGTTCGTGCCATGTGAATTCTACTTGCTGAACATATTGGTGTGTAGATAAACTACTGGTTTTATTAGTATAATAAATAGGGGCTTTTTCAAGGTAATTTTTAACCTTTTTCAAAGCAATAATAACTAGCAGTCATTAGACATTTTGAAAATTATGAGCATTACATTTAATTTAGGGCAAAATTTCTCTTTTCTACAAATATTTATTGAATACTTTTAAGTGCCAGGCATTATTCAGGGAATATGTATCTGCCTCATGTTTATTAGAAGGATCTAAATTGATCTTTAACTGCTTATAAGTTAAAAATATCTCCAAGGTGTCATTTTTCTCTTTCTTAGAGTATGGTGTTTAATTTGTTTAAGAAAATGACTCTCTTTATTTGAGTAGTCAAACATTGTTTACTTAGGCGCTCTATTCTCCTGGAGTGCACTGGAATATGGTATTGGGTGTTGATTATTCATGGAAAGAGAATAATCTCCCCATTCCTGCAAATCAGAGATTTATTTGGTGAATAAGCTCCTCTTGTAGATAAGCTCCTCTTGTAGAACATAACTCCTTGGAGGTGTAAGCCTGTCAGAGATTAGGAAAATTAATACTTTTTTTAAAAATGAAAGTTTTGATCATTGTTTGGGGATGGAGCAGTGGGAGTTGATAGCATCTTGGTATCCTATTTATGACTTAAATTCTAAATGTAGTATTTAGAGACATCTTCTCCGAAATAGATATTCCACCATAGTCATTACTTCTTAACTAACGTTTAGAATTTTGTCTGCCCTTCGACATCTATGTAAGTGTTCTCATTGTGTAGAACTTAGTGGTTTGAATTCTAAATCCCAGCAAAACTTACATATCATTGCATTTTGCCTCAGCCTTTTAAATTTTATAGTGGGTTCTTAATTATCTTGCCTGTTTACACTTAAGAGGTACACACATTCCTGTCATTATGAGTGGCTCACTGTGGCACTAATTCTCACCTTATGTGGGAAGAGATGGCATAGGGAGAGGGAGATATGGTTTGGAACAGTTCCATTGTAGCTCAACTCCTAATTTCAGAATCATAGTCCTAAGAAATATCCAGTCAGTTGAACTGTGGTATTTAGGTACTTGGTATATAAGTAATGACAAATCCATAGCACTTTTTTTTTTTTTAAACTTAAGTCTGTCTTACTTCAAAAGCATTATTTGTAATTATAGAACATTGGAAAATAAAGATAAGCATAAAATGCATATATTCCCAACACCTACAGAAGACAACTTTTGGTGTCTTAGTAACTCTTCCCACATCTTTATATTTTGACCAAAATAAGATCAGACTTACATGTTATCTTATAAATTGCCATTTTCTTTTAACAGTCTCCATCTTCCCATGTCAATAAATGTTTTCCTCTTTTCATACTCAGACCATATTCAAATGTAACTTGTTCCTACATTTTCTGTAAATGAAAGCTCTAGACTGAAGTCTTTATTAGCTGTTAAGTTCAACAAAATATTTACCCTAAAATGTCCTTTACAGCTAATTTGTCAAAACCAGCATCTGGTCTGGAGAATATACATTGCATGTGTTTATGTCTCTTAATTCCATTTAATATAGCAGAGTGCTTTTATTTTCATGGCTCTAACTCAAAAGATTACACGGTTTTGGTTTTAAGTACAGGGATGTAGGAAATAGCTTAATGTTTAAATTTTATTTTGTGTATTTTTATCTAATAGTTCTGTTTTTTGCTTTTGTTTTTTAAATTTATTTTTTATTTCAGCAAAACAAGCTATCAATCAGGGGAGATCTCCAGTTATAATAGACAACACTAATACACAAGCTTGGGAAATGAAACCATATGTGGAAATGGTAAATATGAGATATGAGAGAGTTTTTATATTATCGATTTTTTCATATTCTGAAATTTTGGTTACATTGATCTTTATTACTAAAACAGTTGTCCTTGTTCTCTGAAGAGGTGTGTTCATTTGCTTAGTTTTTTTAAAAATTGGGAATGGTGCTTATTAAGCAATATGTTTATCTTGTTAGTTTTGCCTGGACTTGAGGATAGTAATTGGAATTTGTCCATTAAGTGGTCTTAAAATATTTATAAACTGTATTATTTTAAAAGTAAAACTTTTCTTGGTTGAGCAAATTTAGAAGTATTGTCTAAGTGAAATTTATATCTGTCTGCCATCTTTTTACTTTAAGACGTATTCCCTGGGTTTTTGTTTTCTTCTTTTCTTTTGTGTAGGCCATAGGAAAAGGATACAGAGTAGAGTTTCATGAACCTGAAACTTGGTGGAAATTTGATCCTGAAGAATTAGAAAAGTAAGGCACTCAAAAAATTTGTAATCCCTTATCTTTTTTTTCTTTTTTTTTCTCCTTTACATGGTCAATTTCTTTACTAGCTTTTGCTTGTTATATCTTTGGTACCTGTGAATAGGGACTACTACTACTCACTTTCTGTTAAGAGGAACATTGACTTAAATGCAAGGTGTTTAAGGATCTTTGCACTGTTAAATTTCATTAAATATTTCTTGTTAAGTGTGTTTGTTATTTTTCTTACGTGAATTTCCGCATTGTTTCCCAATTTGTTGAATGCTAATGGAGATCCGGAAAACTGAGAGAAAAGTTAGGACTTTTCCCTCTGCTTTTTAGCTAGGCCACTTCTCTGCATTGCCTTTCCAACTTCATCTCCTTCCCATTTTAGATCCCATCACCCTTTCACCTGGTGCTTTTATCTCTCCCCTTTTCCCATCTTTACTGCTACTGATCCATTATCCCATACCCAAGATTCTGGGAATCAATGTGTTTTGGAATTCAGATTTTTTTTTTTTTTTTTTAATTTTAGAAAGGAAGTATATAGTGCATATACCTAATTGTAACACTCCTAGCAGAGTTTGGGGCAGTATGGTATATAATCAGACATCTTAATATTTCTGCAGCAGATCACGAATGGTCAGTCTAAGTAGAAAGGAAAGATTCTACATTGTTTAATGTTAATTCTGAGTAGATCATGCTGCCAAATGAGTACAGGTGTGGTTAGACTTTGCTGCTACATGAGTCAACAGAAAACTGAATTTTCAGAGCATTTTAGATTTCAGGATTTGTGGTGAGAGATGGTGGACTTGTATTACATTCAACCCTGCTCTTCCATTTGTCTTTACCTTCATCCCTTTCCCCTAGTTTTCCTGACTATGACTCGTTTTTCTTTCTTCATTTTCACTCGGACACAACCCCCTTTTGGAAACAACTTTAAGATGTAGTTCACATACCTTACAATTTACCCATTAAAAGTGTACAATTCAGTGGTTTTCAGTGTATTCACAGAGTTGTATGACCATCACCTCTCTTTGTAAAACCATTTTTTCTTCCCACCTCAGTTTGCCCTCTTCTAGCTTAAAACTGTTATTCTGTGTATGGTGTTCAACTAATTTAATTCTTCCCCCTTGCCTTTCATTCCTTTTGTACCTTTGAATTTTTATTCCTTTGGTTACCTTTCTTTCCCTTTCTGACTTGCATGCCAAATCAAATTTATGAAGAGTTAAACTGATAAATATTATTAATATCTGGTATTGTTTGCCTGCCTCTGTGTATATTGCACCTCAGGTAGAAGAGAGTTTAAAAACTAAAGATATTTGGGTTATGCTGAATAAATGGATTATTGAAATTGTTATACAGTTAGGCTTTATTTACATTTGAGACTGTTGAAATGTATTACAATTCTTAATATAAATTAACTTTACAAAATAAAGTAAGTTTAACTGATATCTAGTATAGTTTGACAGATTTTTTTGGTAAAGAATTGGTTGAATCATCAATTTTGACTTCTTGTGGGTTTCTATAGCTTGGCCAATTTCAACCTTGACCTCAGATCTCTCTTTTTCTCTCTCTTTTTTATTTTTCAATCTTCTATTTTTTCTCTCTCTTGCTTTCTCTTCTCATCTTTAACCTAAACATCAGTAGTTTTGAAATCTAAACATTTCTTTTATGTCTTTTTTCTGGAAAAATGAGTTAGTTTTAGTAAATCTAGAACTATAACATTAAATATAAAATATGTTCTGTGTGTTTTGCCATGTCCAAGTCAAGTTACGGAAAACTACAAGTATAGAATACATTGTAAAAATTTCTTTGAGGGTCAAGAATAATTTTTAAACCACTTTTTGTTATCATAATTAAACTCACAGAAAAGTACATAAAATATAAATATGTAGCTTAACAAATTTCTTATAAAACAGATATTCATTTAACCATTACCCGTGTCATGAGAGCATTACCCACTTTAGAAGTTTTATGAGTTCCTTTTCCCAGTAACAATTTCGTAATTCCCTGGTAATTACTTACTTGCTTTTCCTTAAAGCTTTTTTTTTTTAAAATATCCTTTGCTTTAGCATCATGGTTTAATTTTTTCTCAAACTTTATATAAATAGAATTACAGTATATATTCATTATATCTAGTTTCTTTCACTCAACATTACGTTTGTGAGATATGTACAAATTGTATCTGTAATAATATAGTTTGGTATCAATAATAATTTTTTTTTAATAACGCAAGTGTGCTAAAATAACTTTTAAAAGTGATATATATTTTATATTTATTTTTGTCAGTCCTGGAAGCCCACTCAATTCTTCTATAATTTTCAAAACAGTATCTCATAATTTTTTACTCTTGTTTAAAAAGAGGGGAAGATTAACTCAGTGGTTCTGTGAATCAGTAGTTAGTTCTGTGTGAAGAAGGTGTAATTAGTTAACATTTTGCTGTGATTTATGGTATCTTTAAGCTTTTTTAAGATATTGTTTAAACCTGAGAGAGCCTTTTTTTTTAATGTGAGGTGTATCTTCTGGTATTTATTTGCAAAATGTAATTTGAAATCTGTACTCTATTACTCTAAAACAGTTTAATCTCTAAGCCTGTACATTCTAAAAGAAAAAAGAATTAAAATCCTTTTCTTTTTTGGTAGGAGGAATAAACATGGTGTTTCTCGAAAGAAGATTGCTCAGATGTTGGATCGTTATGAATATCAAATGTCCATCTCTATTGTAATGAATTCAGTGGAACCGCCACACAAAAGCACACAAAGACCTCCTTCACAGGGGAGACAGAGGTGGGGAGGCTCTCTAGGCTCACATAATGAAGTCTGTGTTACAAATAATCATTAAGTTGGTTATTTTCAGCTAACGCATTTGTTGCGTGCCCTTGAAAAAAAAATTAGAGAGCCTGTCTTGAAGTTTAAGTAGTTTCAAATTTAAAAAAAGACTACTTTGCCTCACAAAAGATGTTCCCAGCAAGTTGTTTAAATTCTAAAGTGTAAATAAAAATTATATAAAATTGTATTTTAAATGTTTTTATAATCTTTTGTTGTAATACCTTTGTTTATTATGAAGATACCTGAGTAGAGTGGGTAGGAACCAGAATGTTTTTCTATAATTGAATTTTAAACTAATTTTATCTTTTGTAGATAATGTCAGACAGTTTTATAGTTCATACCGAAATTCAACTTTTCATAAAACTTTAGTATTTTTCCTTGACTATCTTAAATATATAAGAAATACTAGTTATAGGCACCTTAGTTGATTCCTCTATTCATTATACAGGTAAAATTATGTTTCTGCAAATTCATCTGTGTGAAAAAGTATTTCTAAGCTATAACTAGCATATCCCTTCTTTAAAACAAAATTCTCTATCAAATACCACACAGTAAGTGTATCAGTCACCTGGGGTGTTTTCTCCGTAATATACGTTTTCATCACCCTTCTTCTTAAGCCATCTCCTATCTCCCCAAACCCCTGATTCTGGAATGCATAAACAGGGCAATCACTATATAGTTTGCAAAAGCTCTTCAGGCTGTTTTGATAGTATATCACTTTTCTCTATTTAAATTAACACAGTGTAATTCTAATATAAAAAATATTCTAGACAGTTCCTTAGCATTAGTTATAGGAAGATGTGTCCCATAGGATATTTTACTTCTCCAGGTTTTAGTTTTTCTGTAGAGACAACTGTGTATCTCACTGGATAGTTTTTGTTGGATTGTGTTCTATCACTTATAATTTTTAAATTGAGATGGGATTCATTTCAGAGATCTTGCAGTTCATCCTAACTTTGCTTTGATTTATCCATTTTTAGGAAAAAATGGAGCTAATTACAACTACTTTTAAAAATTTTTATGTTTTACATGATAATAGTTTGTCCTTTAAGTTTTCTTTCTCCTAAACCAGCCCATTCCTAATCCCATAATCTTTCTTTTTTTTTCTTTAATTTTTATTTTATGTCAGAGTATAGTTGATTAACAATGATGTGTTAGTTACAGGTGTAGAGCAAAGTGGTGAATCCCATAATCTTTCTTCCAATGTTGTTTTAAAACCTTTGGTGTTTTTTCAGCTGTAAATGTTCTCTCACATCTTTATATTACTTTTTAACTAATATTAAATTATTAAGTGATATTAAGTTGTAAGACTCAAAGCTAAATATTAGTACACAGCAAGGTCTTTATTGCATTACCTTTAGTGAGATAAGAATATGATTTCTATTTATTTGTACTAACAGTGCTGTTTACATTTAAATGGGTATTACCATGCTTTATTTTGTGTAACACATATGTATGTTTGTATATATTTGTTCATCCTAACTAAATATGATGTAGTAGGAATATGCTAACTCATGTTTGTGTGTCAATGTATATATATTTATTTATATCAATACATACACACATTTCCATTATTCACTATTTTCATATATTTTTTTGTTTCAGAGTAGTACTTCTTAGTATTTGGGCTTGCTTTTCCCAGCATTTTATTATGTAAATTGACATTTTGAAATAGTAAAGGATTTAATTTTGTGACAGGTAGGTATATACTGTGTGTCCCTTTCCCTTTGTCCTTATAAAACTTTACTCAGAAATAATAGTACTGTAAATCTGTAGTATTTGAACAGTAGCCAGTTTATTTCGAGGATGTAGAGAATTGCCTTCGGAAGATACAGATTATGAGGAAACATGTTCATGATAGTAAGTCTAAAATAAATTTCCAGATTTTATTACAGATTCAACTTATCCCCTAGTACTTCTGAATAGTAAATAATCATGCAGAGATTGTTAATCATTGCTGATTATTTTTAAAAATTATAAATGTTTATTGAGGCAGGGAAATTAACATTCTGGAAGACTTTTTTTTTTTCTTGTTTTGCCGCACTGTGTGGCATGTGGGATCTCAGTTCCCTGATCAGGGATTGAACCCGTGCCCCCTGCCTTGGAAGCATGGAGTCTTAACCAGTGGATCACCAGGGAAGTCCCTAATGTTTTTTTTAAGACAAAATAAATTAAAAGTTCCCCCAAGTATTGTGGCTAATTTTATTGTATTTTTTGAACAATAACAGAATAGAGGAATGAATATGCAATAAAAGATACCAGAATCACTATTATAAGTCATTGCTTGATGTTAAAAATCTGAAAAATATGAAATTTACCAAGTCAGGATTTTTCATCAAAATTTTTTCTTCTATTCAGATATATTCTTTTTTTAAATTTAGGTATATTCTTAATGGAATAGTTCCCCCAGCTGCTACCTGCCATTCTGAGTTGGTCTCCATCACAAAGAATAAAATGGGCATTACTCATCATATTCAACTAAGGTGAACATTTTAGTTAAACAGAATATATTGATAGCTTCTAGTTTGGTTCAGAAAGATTAACTTGTTTTTTCATAGGCTTTCATAACTTGTTTTTTCATAGCCTTGTTTTTTCATAGGAGAAGTGAAAAATCACTTCTTTTTGATAAGTAAATTTATAGTTTTCTATATGTCATAATACTGCTAATAAAAATATTTGTGTGGTAATTAAGTTGAACTTTTGATACTGCTTTTTACATTGATAATCTTTCAGTATTCACCTTTCTGAAAAAGAATGTTAGCTTTTTAATATTTTAATGTCCGTTTTAAAGTAAAATTGTTTACAAAAGATTGGGTTGTATTTTGTTGGTGGTATGATAGGGTGGATTTAACTATTTGAAGTTTGCTTATCTCTTGCCTAATTAATATAGGTTATGAAATTTTCCAGTTTTATATATTGGTAAGTTTTGAAAGAGTTCATGATTTCAAAGGATATAAAATATTTATTTTGACCATAATTGAGTTTTTGTTATTGTAGAAATGTCTGGTTTTCTGAGCCTGGTTTTCTAAGTATTTATAAAGAAAATTGGTGGTGTTCTCTGAAGAAATGCATTTGTTCATGTATTATGTTAGTATTGGGTTGGCCAAAAAGTTCGTTCAGGTTTTTCTGGGATAGCTTACAGAAAAACCTGAACGAACTTTTTGGCCAACCCAGTACCTTGACCAGATAGGTTTACTAGCCTTTATTGAAGTTTTACATAGTATCGTAACATGAATGCAATAACTGAGAATTCAGTTATTAGGGCTGGAGTGTTTTTGTGTGTGTTTGTCTGCAACCCATATAAAGAGAGTAATGCCGCTTAGTCTGGAATCATAACAAAGTATTACTTAGTTTTGTTACAATGAGCATTCAGAATAAACATTTGGTGGCAGCAGAACAGCAGATCCAGTTAGCTGTTTATAGAGTTAAATTTTGTAGATTACAATTTATAAATAATTTTTTCTCATTACAATTGTTTGCTGTAATTTTTGTGAAAGGAGAGGGATTAATGGGTATATTCTTTGGTGATGGTTGTCTTTCTTTACAATTTAAATAAGATTGGCATACCAATTTTTATTTTAGTTTTTGAATTAAGGTATTATTAAAACAATTGGTTTCCCTGTATGTATGCCAGATTTTCTCCTTAAAATATCCTTAGGATTGCAGGAAGTAGTATTAAGTTCATTGAAATAGATTCTGAAAGAGGAGTAATTTGGTGATTGTCTTGTGTGTCTTTTTTATTCCTTTTTTTTTTACTTTGCTAAGCAGCATTTAAATAATTCAGTTGATTCAAATTGCCAAGGTCTCAAGTCTAAAAAATATTCAATTTTTCATGGTTTGTAAATTTCAGAGCAAACCTTGAAAAGTTTATAATTATGATTTTTGCAGCTAAAATCAGAAAACTTGTAATAGAATGGTTATACTTTACATTCAATATCTTTATGTAGACTGCACTGAATGGCATAATTTTTGTCATAGAATATACATGTTTGTAAACTCAATTTTGAATGTATCTCCTATGGAAATTCTTAATACATTGTTGCTGTCAAATTATGCACAGGAACAAGGGGAAAGAGTAGCAAAAAAAACTCTGAAAAGAGAGCCTCAAGAGTAAATAGTTATTTTTGAAGCTAGGACTGTGTTTGGAGAGTTTTGACTTTTTGGTATCTTTAATAGAAGTTTATTTTAGTCATTTAAATTAGAAATAATCTTTTTCTTTCCTTTCCTCCTAACAAATTTTGTTAAGCCATACTGTGACCCCTAATCTTAGAACTAGACAAAGTCACATTAACAAGCAGGTGAATGACTGAAGACGTCATCGGGGAGTGTTGTCTAGTTGTTAATATTCCCATATTGTTTTTTAAATTGAACTGTTTGTAAATTAATGGGAAGATTGAGAGATTTTGAGATGACCTATTGCGCTTTTTGCCTCTCAACTTTATTGGTAACTAAGGGGAAAAAAGTAAGAATAATCTGTTCATTCATAGTTAAAATTGTGTTCAAGTTCAGTACAGTCCATTAAAATACACTTTATTTGGATTTTTTTTTTTTTTTTGCAGTTTCAACTGTATTCTCAGATAGGACATGTAAAATTAAAGTTGTACCCTACAACTAGTAATTACAATAATCGCACAGCTTTGTTAGTGTCTCTTCAGTTGTAATTCTGGACTCTTCAGTTTTTTTAGTATATCAAAATGAAAGAAAATTTGATTTGGGGGAGGTTTGTGGGTTCTTTCTCTTCTTTTATTCTTCTTTCTTTTTTATTCTTTCTTAATAGTATTAGAAATCATGTTGCTTTCTTGTTTCTATCAGTCTTTTCCTGTACATGTTTTCTTTTTCTTATGTGCATTTTCTGTTCAGCTATCCTCATGTTAACTTCATAACATTTTTAATGAAGATGATGGGATGGTAAGTTACTGTCAAAAATGGTGATAACTTATTTCCCTCCTGTGTTCCACTGAACTCATGTTTCCTTATGAACCTTATTTAATCATGTTAAACTTATAGGTCACAGCTTTGCAGTTTCCTGACCCTGTGGTATAGGTAGAATTTTGATATGAAAATACTTGGAAAGATTTATATAGATTTTTAGTCTATCAGTGTTACTCATTGGTTAGGAATCCCATAAACATGGCGTAGTACTTGGATGTATGTATTTGAGGAAAAATTCTTTTACAATACTCAAGCCTCATGCTGATAGACTAGTTGATAAATAGTAGTTGGAAATTCACTGTTACGGAATCCACTGTTATGTCATGATTCTCTAATCTGCCATTCTTAAAGAACTGAATGCTTTTGAAGGAAAGCTGATGGCTAATTTGAGTTCAGCTTTTACAAGTGATTCTTCATTTCTCCAGTGCTGCTACAATGAGGAATAGGAATTTAACAGCAACAAGCCTTAATTTAATAATACTTATTTAAGTAGCTGCCATTTAGTTAATGCCTGTCAATGCCAGGCCCTATTCTAAATGTGATTTATTACAGTTTCTAATTTTTTTATAACGACTGTACAGTCTCAACTTTTTTATAAAGAGGAAACAAAAACTAACACAGTTTAAGCAATTTATCCTATGAACATAATATCTCTAGGGAGCAGTGTTAACTGGGATTCAAATATAGTTCAGACATATTCCTCACCATATCCCATTTTATCTTTTAAACCACATTTTATCTTTGGTTAAGTTATTATTAATTTAGGGTGGTTTTTTTTTCAAGGTAGGAAAGAAATTCCAGTGGAGAGTTGAGTGCATCTTTATGGTACCTTTGAATTTATAGGGTTAGAGGTATGTTGACTTACTAGTGAAGCTGAGTGAAGAAATCTGTAAGTGGCTATTTATTTAGAATGTTTAATTGAAGTCAAGATTGAAAGCTAGGATGTCATTTACTGTATAAACGTTTTCTATAAAATATACATTGATAATTGATAATCATATTTCAGCAACATCTTTTCAATTGAAGTTTTACATATGCTGTTGTGCTTTAATGTTTACCTTTTAATATCTCCTGATTTTAATTAGCACTTGAAATGTGTAGTATTCAGTGAATGGATAGTTAAATTATATAAGCTGTTTGTTTTGATGATTAATTTTGAGGCAGTATTTCCTAAACAGATCAACACTATTTGTAAGTGGTCTTAGTGTATTTTTCTTTTAATGTCCACTTATTACTTAAGTGTGCTAGCAGTAGCTGTTATGGAAATTACATCAGTTTTCTGATTTTCTGAAGAATTAAGGATTTTTTCCTTTTGTAATAATTAGCATCCTTTCTCTTTTATGTTGTTTAAATTAATTTTCTAAAATTAAAGAACAGTAAAGGAGCCAGTTACTTAAGTTTGCTGTATAAATAAAATATTGAATTAATTCGATTCTGCAAGGAAAACATTTAAGTACAGAATGAAGAATTCTTACTGTTGACTATTTGCCTTATTTTGTTTTAGTTAACTTAAAAAATAGAAGGGCTGGATCTTGTTTGGTTTTTCTTAATTCCTTGAGAAATTAAAATTCCTAGTTTGTGGCTTTTTTCATTATTGTTTCTAAATGTGAAATCAGAGGTGGAATTTTTGTTAGAATGGGGAAGAAATAACATTGATTTCATAAGTAGATTAAGATAGATTTTGGTTCACAAAACTGGAAAGCAGTACGTCATGGGATTGAGATTATTGGAATAGTGTATGATGTAACACTGGCAAAGATGTGGTTAAATATTTCATTTTGAATATAAGTAAATTGAAGTATTTACAGAAAATGTGTTAGGAGGCCTGGGCTAGACATTTTGAATTAATTTAAAAGTAGTGAGAAAAAAATTTTTTTTTAATTCTGGGGAATGATAGGAAAGAAATTGTTAAAGCTAGAAGACTAGTGGTCTCAAAAGTGATATTTCTCCCTCCCCATCTTCCCTTTGCTGTGTAAAGACTAGTAGAGCCCAGGTATTACATTAAGAAAGATTATCTTGTACCCTTAAGGGCCATGAAAGCATGGTCTTCCTTGTCTTGTGTTTGGAGCTTTGTCCTTTAATGAGTCCATAAATATTTGTTGAATATTAGTCCTAGTCTTCTCCTGAGAATAGTCAACAACCTCTTGAAATTAAGGACCCATTCATCTAAATAGAGCAACTTTATAGGGCAGTTTGTAATTTAGGAAACATGGAAATATAGAGTGTGAATTAGTTGTGTTTGATACTTGCTAGGAGAGAGAGTGTCCAGGCAGAGAGGAAGGCTTATCCATTTAACTTGTTGTAGCTAACACCATCAGAGACTTGTTTGAGGTTTTTGAACCTCACTAGTAGTCCTTAGAATTGTTGTTTATGATCAAAAAATTAAATACTAGAATACAGGTAAGTAGAGCAACCTTGAGACTTTTGATTTTCTATTTCTCTTAGAGTCATTTAGAGCTTATTTTCTTATTTTTTGCTTTAACACTTCTATTCTTACTCTTAACTTTCCCCATGAGATTTCATCATTTCTCACTTGGACTTAGTAGTCTCCCCACTTTTATCTTTGCCACCCTATAATTTTATCCACAGAATAACTAGAGAAAACTATAATTAAAAAAAATTTTTTTTACCATAAATTAAATCCCTCCCAGGGACTTCCCTGGTGGTGCAGTGGTTAAGAATCCGCCTGCCAATGCAGGAGTCACGGGTTCGAGCCCTGGTCCGGGAAGATCCCACATGCTGCGGAGCAGCTAAGCCCGTGCGCCACAACTACTGAGCCTGCGCTTTAGAGCCCACGAGCCACAACTGCTGAGCCTACGTGCCACAACTACTGAAGCCCGTGCGCCTAGAGCCCATGCTCTGCAACAAGAGAAGCCACTGCAATGAGAAGCCCATGCACTGCAACTAAGAGCAGACCCCGCTCGCCGCAACTAGAGAAAGCCCGCGCACAGCAACAAAGACCCAACGCAGCCAAAAAATAAATAAATTTATTTAAAAAAAAATTACATCCCTCCCTGCTTAATTAAACTATACATGATCTGGCCCTTGGCTTCTTCCCTGACCCTGTCTTGTACCCCTCTCCTCTTCATTTACTACATTTCATCTATACTGGTCTTTTTGTCTGTTCTTCAGATATGCTAAGCTTATTCTTGCTTTAAGTGCTAGCTGTTTTTTTTGCTCTGTATTTTTTCTGTTCTTCCTATGCCTAGCATAGTTCTCAACATTCAGGTTTCACCTCACATGTCACCGCCGTAGAGAACCTTCCCTGACTATTCCAATCTAAAATAAAGCAACCCCACCCCTGTCACTCTGTTACATTGTCCTGTTTTGTTTTCATCATAGTAGCTATTAGTAGTTGAAGTTATCTTTTTTAATACTGATTTGTTGGGAGTCTTTTGAAGTAGAATATAAGTTCCATGAGAACTTGTTTATTTTGTTCTTAGCTCTATCCACAGAACCTAAAGCAGTGCCTGTAATACTGTAGGAGCTAAAAAATATGGACTGAATGATTTTATACCCATTGCTTCTATTAATAGTATTACTCCCCAAATGTGTTTTCTTCTTAAACCTGTCCTCTGCTCTCCAGCCTATATACTTAACTGCCTACCTGACTTTTCTACTTTTAAGCCTGAAAAGTTGAACCTGTGATCTTCTCACTTGTCTATGGAACTCCAGGATTTTTTTTGCATAGCAAATGGATCTACCATCTATCTATTTTTGCACACCAGATACTTGAGAGTCTTCTTTGATCCCTCCTTTCCCCCTTCATATTGTCCATCAACTGGGGTCTTTGAATTTTGCCACTTAATTACCTCTTGAATCTCTCCATTTTTGACTGCCATCTTTCTAGTTTGAATTATCATCTCTTCCTGAGACTGGGGTCCCCACATCAGTACTTGCTCTGTTCTAGCCCTTTTTCTCCACAATCTAACAAGACTGAAGTATAATGTACATATTAAAGAGTGCTTAAATTATAAGTGTATATAGCTCAACAAATATCCATGAAGTGAACATATCCATGTAACCAGAATCCTGCTCAAGAAGTAGAACATTACCAGCAAATTAGAAACCCTCAGTGCCCCCTCCTTTCCAAAGTGATCTTTGTAAAAGGAAAATATGATCATGCATAAAACCTTTCAGGTGCTTCCCATTGCTGTTAGAATAAAGACCAAAAACCATAATGTGGTTGATGTGGCCCCTGCTTTCCTATCCAACCTCATGTTTTGTTACTCTTCCTACTTTCTGTTTTCCAGCCTTACTGGCCACCTCTCAGTTCCTTGAATGTGCTGTTTGTTCCTTCTTCCTGGAAAGTTCTGTGTGCACACACCCCTTCCATACTCATCCTTCAGATTTGAGCTCTTCAAGGAAACCCAAATTTTTGGACATAGCAGGCTTGGTGAGGTCCAAAATATATATTATATGCTCTCATGTACTTTTTCTTTATTAATTTGTATGAGTGTATGATTATTTCCCCTCCCTTCATTTTTAAGCACCATGTGTCAGAGGTTGTTACCATTGTATGGTCATCAGCACAATGAAAAAGCAGTATTCAGTATTCATACAACAAGTGAATATGGGTAGTCTCAGCTTATTCTGGGCTGAATTGTGTTCCCTCAAAATTTCATGTGTTGAAATCCTAACCCCCAGTATTTATGATGTGACTATTGTTAGGATATAGGACCTTTAATGAGGTAATTAAGGTAAAATGAGGTCATGTGATTGAACCCTAACCCAATATGATGGTGTCCTTACAAGAAGAGGTGATTAGGACACACACAAAAAGGGAAGACCTTGTGACAACACTGGATGAAGACAGCCATCTACAAGCCAGAGAGAGAGGCTTTTGAAGAAACCTACCCTGCTGACATCTTGATCTTGGACTTCTAACCTCCAGAATTGTGAGAAAGTTAATTTCTGTTGTTTAAGCCACCCAGAATGTGATACTTTGTAGCTTTGGCAAACACAGATTTTGGTACTGGGAAGTGGGATGCTACTCTAACAAATACCTAAAAATGAAAAAGTGGCTTTAGAACTGGGTATGGTAGAGGCTGGAAGAGATTTGAGCTTCATGTTAGAAAAAAGCCAAGGTTGCCTTCAGCGATTGTAGGTAGAAATATGGACGTTAAAGGTGATTCTGGTGAGGGTTCTGGGGCGGTCAATAAGGCTTCTGTCACTTTAGAGATAGACCTATATGATCATGAACAGAGTTTGGTAGAAATATGAAAAGGGTGCTTCTGGTAGGGTCTCAGATGGAAATGAGCATGTTATTGGAAACTGGAGGAAAGGCAGTCATGTTATAAAGTGGCAAAAAACTTGGTTAAATTGTGTTTCAGAGGTTTGTGGAAAATAGAACTGGTAAGTGATAAATTTGGATATTTAACTGAGATTTCTAGGCAAAGTGTTAAAGGCATGGCCTGGTTTCTCCTTGCTCTTATAGTAAAATGCAAGAGGACAGAGATAATTGAAGAAAGAATCGTTAAGCAAAATGGAACCAGAAACTTGAAGATTTGGCAGTTCTCAGCCTATGCATGTTGCAAAAAATTAGAAAGTATGTTCTGGAGACAACATCAAGGCAGTTGCTAGACAACCATTTGCTAAAGGGCGTATGGGCATGTGACTTATGGATTCATTAAACTAACTCAGCGAGACCAGAGATGGGGATATGGCAGCAGAAACACTGCCAGCTTGGACTGAAAGAGACAGGACAGGATGATGAAGGAAGGCTGTCAGACTTCTGAGATTCTACAAGACAAGTCACTAGAGCTATCTGTGGTGATCTCCCGTAAGCATATGTTGTCCTGCAAGAAAAGACTAGAATGACCCTGAAGGCAATTCAGAGGTTGGCAGGGTTGCCATTGCCACCATGGGATCAGAGCCCCAAGCCTGAGGGAGTGAGGCTACCACCTTGGTCAGCCTGGAAGGCAGGGCCTCTAGCCCAGTGGACCCAGAGAACACAGCATGGAGCCAAAGATTATTATTTATTATTAAAGATTATTCTTCAGCCTTAAAATATAATGGAATTTGCCTTATTGTAAACTTGCTTGGGACCCATCATCCCTTCTTTCTGATTTTTCCCTTTTGGAATGGGAATGCTATCCCACCATTATATTTTGAAAGCAGGTAAGTTGTCTAGAGTCACAGGTTCACAGCTGGAGAGGAATTTTGCCTCAGGATGAATCATATCTCAAGTTCACCCATACCTGGTTTAAATGGTATTTAGATAAGATTTTTGGACTTGATGCTAGAATGGGTTAAGACTTTGCAGGCTGTTGGAATGGGGTGAATGTATTTTGCATGTAAGAAGGACATTAATTGGGGGGCGCAGGAGAGTGGAGTGTTAATGGGCTGAATTATGTCTCCTCAAAATTTGTATGTTGAGGTCCTAACCCTCAGTACCTCAGAATGTAACTGTATTTGATGACACCTTTAACGAGGTAATTAAGATCATATGGATGGGCTCTAATCCAATATGACTGGTGTCCTTATAAGAAGAGAAGATTAGGACACAGACATACACAAAGGGAAGACCTATGAAGACACTGGCGGAAGAAGACCATCTACCAGCCAAGGAGAGATGCCTTAGAAGAAACCAACGCTGCAGACACCTTGACCTCAGACTTCTAGAATTGTGAGAAAATAAACTTGTTTAAGCCACCCCGTCTGTACTTTGTCACAGCCCTAGGAAACTAATACGCAGCTATTATACTAGGTAGTTGAGAGGGACTTGTGAGCCATTTCCTTCTCTCTTCTGCAGTTCCTTTATGTGTAAAATGAGGGCATTTGACTGGATCAGTGGTTCTTAATTTTTAATTTAATTCAAAGCTTTCTGAAAATGGAATGTGTTTCATTAAGAAATGTATAGTGGGTCGCCTGACACTGTGAGTTGTTCACAGCGCAACCGAGTTCCATGTTTCAGACTATACCTTTGAGGTACCTCAGATTGTCATGAAGAGCAGAAACCACTTTTAGTAGAGCACAGAGTGTTATTTTATTTTTATTATTATTATTTTTGGGTTGCGCCAGGTCTTGGTTCCAGAAGGTGGGCTCCTTAGTTGTGGCACACGAACTCTTAGTTACGGCATGCATGTGGGATCTAGTTCCCTGACCAGGGATCAAACCCGGGCCCCCTGCATTGGAGTGCAGAGTCTTATCCACTGCGCCACCAGGGAAGTCCCTAGAGCACAGAATTTTAAATTCCAGAATTTGAAGAAAAGTTGTAGTTCTTGCAACTTGGGCAAGTCACTTAATTTTCTGAAACTTTTCCCTGTAATTAAATGAGAATACCTTCTCAATCTATAACAGGGTTATTGGATGGATTAAGTGAGCTGAGTAGGTTAGAATTTCAGCTGAAGTAACTCATGTGCTGGCCTTGAAATTCTGTTATTTTGTCTGCCTTTTGATGATTTCACCTCTTTATACACTAGGGATGGGCAGAGAAGGAAACACCAACTGGTTGATTTTTATACTAGTTAGAAATGCTAGGAGAGATCTAGAAGGATAAAGCTTGATTTTTTGGTTATTAAATTTATCAAAGATACTCATATTCCTTATTAGCATAAGCAGTCAGGAATTAAGCTGTGTAATACCTCAAAACAATTTGTGATAATGCATGTGCTTTTTTGTTATGAATACTGGCACTGTTTTTTCACCTGAGTGGTATGGGCTGTTGGTATGATCAGGTCAATTTGATATTCTCATTTTTACTGACAAATTTGGTATGATTAGTTTCACAGAGCAGACCACACGAACCCATTTCTTTAAAAGAAAAAACATTTTTTTTTGTTTTAACGTCAGGTGTAATAAAAGTAAGGAGCCTTTCCCCACCACTCTTGGTTTTCACAAAAACATTTTTCCTCGTTTTTCATCATGACTTCTATGTAATGTTCACGTGACAGTATGATATCAGCTTACCTGTAGTTATGTGACACTGTTAGTTAATTGCACCCTAGGCTTCTATGAAATGAGTCATTCAAGATGGGAACATCAGTTTAAGTGGATGTCAGCTTTCTATTTTTATAGTAGTTAGGGAAGTAACAGAGTTATCAACAAGATTCAGTAGAAAAAGGGGAAGAAGGCGTATGGTGGAGGGTCAGAGAAGTAGTTTGTAATATTTTAAAGTATAATTACTAGTGTCTCATCTGTTTATTATTTTATTTTAATAAATTTATTTTTATTTAATTTTGGCTGTATTGGGTCTTCGTTGCTGCGTGCAGGCTTTCTCTAGTTGCGGCGAGCAGGGGCTACTGTTCTTTGCAGTGCGTGGGCTCCTCATTGCGGTGGCTTCTTGTTGCAGAGCACAGGCTCTAGGTGCACGGGCTTCAGTAGTTGTGGCTCGCGGGCTCTAGAACGCAGGCTCAGTAGTTGTGGTGCACGGGCTTATTTGCTCTGGGGCATGTGGGATCTTCCCGGACCAGGGCCCGAACCCATGTACCCTGCATTGACAGGCGGATTCATAACCACTGCGCCACCAGGGAAGCCCTGTTTATTATTTTAAGTGATAGTATTCTGAATTTTTAATAACATAACATTCTTCTTGAATCACTTCTTAGATTATTTTTTACTCTTACAGTGACGTAGAAGAAATTATTATATATAAAAACAACTATAGAAGAATGAGGTTCTCTGGAGGCAGTATAGCTAGCAGTCAATGGAGAAAGGAAATAAGAAAAAGCAGCTAATCAGGTTTTAATTGGTTAAATAGTTGGCTGTTGAGACTTTCTAAGTAAGGTGTTGATAAACTGCTGTGGTGTGGAAGTAATGTGGAAGGTTCAAGAAATGGTGTTTGGTCATATGAATTCTCCCCTTACAGGAGCTGCATTAGACCTGCTGAAGGCACAGAGCACATAGTAGGTCTCCAGGACAGAAATTCAGGTGAGCATCTTGCCCAGGGCGGTTAAAAAGAGCCATAGTAGGTCTTAACTAAAAGTCTCAGAAAACACCAGAGATTCTGCTGAGGACACAATATATTCAGTCCACAAATATAAAAGAAAAACATAGTAAACTGGGAGACAAAAAGAGTCAGAGGCCAGGATCTGAAATGGAACTGAGTAAATAAGGTTGGGTACATACAGGGATGTTACTAGGCCATTGCCATGAGTGGTATGGAAATACTAGAGGCTTGCTTTACTGGTTGTTACACTGTATCATTTCTTGGTGGGGGATGGACCGATTTTAAGGTACAATATTGTACTAAAAGCTTCCTGTTTGCCTTTCATACCTTGAACAAAAGTTTTATCTTGATTGTTCTTGAAAGGTGTAGAGGTGGAGGCGGGAGGTCGGGATTGGGAGGGGAGAGAGTAGGCTTGGGAAAATTCCCACAATTTACTATGGCTCTTTATCTTAGGTTGTCAGGACTTGGCCAAAGTATAAAGTAGAGGACTGGAGTTCTTGGAGGCCAAGAATAGTGTGAAATACCTGATGGGTATAAATTGGAATTGAGGCTTGATAGTATTGATGAAGAAGTCTTCTAGCATTTGGCAGTCATGAGAAAATGGAAAGCATGGAAAATAAATAGGGCTTTCTCTCTGAATTGTCTTGCCTAGTGTATATCAGAATGATTTATGTTCTTCCTAAGGACATCAGATGTATCTTGACTCTTGGGACAATCTACACAGATACATAATAGAAGTACTCAGTGCAGTGAGAAAATAGCAGGTGTAAGCTGTAGTTACTAGGAATGGAATGGTGTTTTCTGATTGGAGGAATGTGGTTGAGAAATGTGAACCAGTAGTGAGAAGGGGCAGTAAACTGTTTTCTGCATGAATGTGTAGCAGTGGCGTTACTTTTCCACAGTTCATTTACTAGATTGGTAGTCAGTAAGTGAAATGTGGAGGACGAGGTTCAGGGAAAAGTGGGATTTAGTAGGGGAGAAATAGTATGGGGAAAAGGCCTGTAGGCAGTAGTAACTGAATGGTCAAAGTCCCAGAGGAAGGAAACAGTAATGGATTTATTCATGCATGTATATATTCATTCAGCAGTGTTTCATGAGTGCTTACTATGTGCCAGGCTTTGTTTTAGGTGATAGAGATAGATCAGTGTGTAAAACAAAAAACCTCTGCCCTCCTGGCATCAGGGTAGGGAAGCAGACTAAATCAATAAACAGGTATCTAGTCAGTCAGATGATAAGTGCTATGGATAAATTTAAGCAGCATAAATGGGGCAGGGAGGGTGGGGCTTAGTGGAATGGGTACCACTTTACTTGAAGTGATCAATAAAGGCCTAACTGATAAGGTTAACATTTGAGCAGAGACTTGAAGAAAGTGAGAGAGTGAATTAGCAAAGAGAAGTGAGGATGGAGCATTCCAGACCAAGGATCCTGTGCTTGGTGTGGTTAAGGAATAGTAGGATGTCCATTTGCCTGGAGCTAAGTGAGCAAAGGGCAGAGAGAAGAGAGAGTCAAAGAGAAAGAAGGAACCAGATAATATGGGCTTTGTAAATTATTGAAGGAATATAGACCTTTACTCTGCTTGAGATGGGAAGCTGTTGGAGAGTTTTGAGCAAGGGATGACATGATCTGACTTGGGTTTTAAGATGCACAGTCAGTTCTGACTGCTGTCTTGAGAATCACTTTAGAGGACAAGAATGGAAGCAGGGACTAATTAGATGACTCTTGGAATAATCCAAGTGAGAGGTGATTGTGACCTCAACCAGGGGATAAAGGTAGAGGTAGTGAGAATTGTTGAAGCTAGAGCTGGCAGGATTTGCTGAATAGATCAAATAATGAGTATGAGAGAGAAAGATGATGGAGTTACAGTTTACTAAGATATAATGTAGGAGGAGCACATTTAGAAGGGAAAACAGGTGTTTAGTTTTGGACGTGTTAAGTTAAAGGTGCATTCTGGATATCTGAATGGAGATGTAGAATATGTAGTGTGTTCAGAGTTCATGGGAGAGGTCTGGGATGGAAATACAAATTTGGATGTGGGTGGGAAAGCAGGCTTTTCATTGTTGGAGGAGCATAAAATTTGGTGTATAGTGTAATGGGAGATAACTCCAGACACCAGCACTTTTCAATCTTGTCCACATTATGACACACACAGAAAACAGAATCTGTAGAATTTGCTGGAGTAAATGGACCAGGCTACTCTTCCCAAGGCTTCTGGTCCTGGGGCTCGGGAACTCCACCTGCCACAGGCTCCATTCAGTAGTCTTAATCTGTCACCTGTTCGAGGCGTTGCCAAGCACACTAGTTAGAAAGCTCTACTCTAGAGAAGGGCCCAGGAGACTCTGAAAACACAATGTTAATGAACTAAGACTTTATCTTGCAGAGAATGGGGATCCCCGAAGAGATTTTAGCAGAAGTATGACGTAGTTATATTTGTTTTAATAGGTGTTTTTCAAACTGTTTGTGGTGAAAGATGAGTTTTTAAAAATTTTCCAATGCGCTGCAGTCTGATACTTTAGTAACATATAATAAAAAAGTGAATTACTAGAAAAAGTTTAATGTAAGTCAAATATTTTATAATTTAATTCAACAGATGTGAAAATTATTCTCAGATTCCTATAAAAGTTACTTCGTTTCTGTACTCTGTTGCAGACTGGTTGCAAACCACTCATGGACTGGAATCAGTATGGATAACACTTCTGAGTAGCATTGTTTGGAATGGAACAGTCTTGACAATGAGAGTAGTAATAGAAGGAAACATCTTTGGACATCTTATCAGTTAGTTGGAAGGCCATCAAACATTTTGTGGTGTTTGTTGAATAGTGACCTAAGGTTGCCTAACTGGACAACAGTTAGGCAGAGGCGTAAAGCTTACTGGTGGGGCTTACTCTACTGGTAAGCGCCCCTGTCCACTCTAGTGTAGTCTCCTCCGTTTCTCCCCCCAGCATTCTGCTCTTTGGGAGTCAGTCTGGAGTGACCCTGGTGTTGGTCAAGTGTAGCTTATGTTTAACCATCTCTTGATTTATAGAATTTGATTATTTGTTTTAGTTTCAGTGGTGACCAGAAGGTTACAAAGATTAGGTGGAACATCTCTCAGGGTAGAGTGAGCTTTGTTACTGCTTGGTTTTCCAGATCATGTGACAGAATCGGCTGGGTCGTTTTAGCTGTCCAATATATAGGTTGTAAGAAACTAAAAACTTTGGATCAAGGGAGCCTCTCTGAATTGACTAAAATGAAAGATGAGTGGAATGGTTAGACCTTCTGCACCGTTAGTGCATGAAGCTACCCTTGTTCTGATAGAGCCAGTTTTCCTTGTTTTGCTGTTTTTCTTTTTGTTCCCCTACTAAAAGCACCAGCATTTATCAAGGAAAAATAGGGGTTCTCCTAAACTCATGTTGCATTTTTCTTTCTGTATTGTGGAAGACCTGACCTGCACTCTGGAAGTGAATACACCCATCTGACAGGGATGTAAGATCACCAAGTATGTTATTTAGTCAAGCTTTTTTTTTTTTCTTGATTAAAAAAGGGCTTGTTTGTCTGTAATAAGCACGAGTCCACTTCAATTTGTATGGACTCCTCACCACACCCTTACTTAACCCTGCCTACTTTAAGTTGGGCTGGCCTGTCCAAGTCTTGGGCAAGAAGAGTGAGAAGTCACTATCAGGTTAGAACCCATATTCTTAAGGTAGCTGATAAATTCAAGAGTTGTTGTCCTTGGAATACACTCTGAGATGAGAGGTCATTGCAGAACGGCTCTTGAATGTGCAGTCAGAATTTGAGGAATTTAGTGGCATGTCAGACCCACCCCTTGGCACAGTCAACAAGTGTCTTTGTCTTCCTCACCAGGGCTGAGTCTCAGATATGTCAGAAGGGTGGGCAAAAAGCAGAGGTAGCCTGGTTGCATAGGCCTTTTTGCAGGGATAATGTGCAAATTATGTAATGGTTGTTGTGGTGGGCCAGTCAGCTAGCTGGCACATTTGCTGTCTTCCTAGCTGTCTCAGTCAAAACCCTGCGGTAGCTGCAGTTCCCACAAGTAACCAGATGAGGGCAACTCTGGGGAATCGATGGTGAGTGGTCGCAGCCTTTTGGTCAAGGGCTCAGAAGGGCCCCACCAGGTGTTTGCTTGCTGGGGTGTCATTGCCACTACTACTGATAGCTCATCTGCCACTGTGTTCCAGGCCAGCTCTGGCAGAGGGGACATGGAGGAACAGGAGCTGGCTGGCTGATTGCTGAGGTGGCTAATGGCGGTCTGTTCCTTGTCAAGACCCATTTGAGTTTCCCAGGGGTAGGAAAGGCAGGCAAAGCACAGGCTAGCCCTTGGGAGTCCCTGAAGAGAGCCAATGGCAGTGTTCAAAAGGCACGATTTGGGGGGAGTTAATTACATATGCACCAACCAGTCATAATTGAGACTGGTTACTATGCTAGAGAGGAAACCTATGGGTCCTTTTGGGTGCCAAGTCCTTAACCTGTTACTTGATGGTCAGTGGGAGGTGGCAGGGAGGGTCTGGCGAAGGGGTTGGACTATGAATTAGGAGGGAGCTCAGGATACTATATGCTAAATGACGCAGAAGAATTTAAGTATTTTAACAAACTGTGTGTGGCCACAGAAGCACACTGACTGATTACTTCAGCCCTTTGAGGTCTGAGACTCATGGCAATCTTTACAAGTATAAGAAAATTGTACGGTTTCTCCAGTTTTCCTTTAATTCTCCTCTGGGATAGGTAAAGTCTCAGACTGAAACAAGAGTACCAAGTATTAGGTCAGTAGCACTTTTCTCAGCTCTGCTATTTGCTGGCATTGGTTGGAGACTAGAATTTGCACCCCTACTTTCCTGGATACAAGGAGTAGAGTGTGGCGTCTCACTTGTACACGTTGAATTAGTGGTAGATGTGTCTCTGTGGCTGCCCATTTTAGGGACAAGCCTGAAAATTTGTGCGGGGAGGTGAGAGCAAATAGATTTGGTTGAGGTTCTGGTCAGACAGGTTAGTGATAGACCACAGCTAAGGCAGGATATTCTTCTCAAGGAAGCCAGGAGTGGAAAAATGCAGAAGGAGTGTTCAAGCCAACGTCTTTGGAGAACTTGGAAGACCAATTTCATTCATTGTTTCCAAGGCTGAAGAGCTTGGGAGTCCTAGAAGGGAATGTGAGAAAAGCCACAGAGAGAGGAAAATTCCAAAACCATCATAGCACACAGTACATAGAATCTCTGGCATCCTTTTCAACTACTTAATACTTTGAAGTGTTGGGTATGTATATGTATAAAGGTACAAGCTCCAAGCCTTTATATTGATGAATGTAGAGATGGTGTGACACATCTTTCTGTATGTAGTTGACATTTATATAGAAAATTAATAGAAATTATGCAGAAAATGAGACAAATACTGTACCTGGAAATCTAAGATATGTATGTCGGAAACAGATGAGAAAGTATCACTGATAATTATTCTGGTAGGATTAAAGGAGAAGGAGAATGCTGTGGAGACTTCAAGCAGTAAGAAATTGAGCAGGGTAGGTTTGAGTACATTAGAGATGGCTGATTGGGTGTGAGAAGGGTTAAAACACATTGCTTCTAAGTATAACAAAACAGCTACAAAGATAGTGTAGTGAATAGAATACTACAGTCACTATCAAGAAATTAGAATCATTGTTTTCATACTACAGTTTTGTTTTGTTTTGGCTGAACCCCAAGGCATGTGGGATCTCAGTTCCCCGACCAAGGATCGAACCCCCCTCGCACCCTCCAGTGGAAGCACAGAGTCTTAACCACTGGACTACCAGGGAAGTTCCTCATACTACAGTTTTGTGACCCATTACAAGTTGCTGTCCCAGTTCATGACTCAGATATTACATATAAAGATAAATGTCTCTTTGTTTTCTCATGAATACTGTGAATATTAATGAGATGCTATTTATGGCATACTGTGGATTCTGCAAAAAATAACAAACATTATACATATTTTTGGCAGAATATTTAACATGTTTTAAAAAATGGGTTGTTAGGGCTAAAAGGGATTTATAGGACATCTAGCTCAAATCTCACATTTTATGAAAGAGGAAATTAAGGTCCTAGGAGGTGAAATAACTTACCACCTAAATTCAGTGGAAAAACTAGAACTAGCATCCAGCACTCCTGGCTTTCAGTCATTTCTTTCCTTTACCAAAAATCATCCCAGTAAGTATTTATGGTGACTAATATTAGCTTGTAATGTTTCAGTAGTTTATCAGTAAGTGAATCCTTGGCAGTTGCAAATTGGCTACCCAGAAAAATTCACAGAGATTCTAAGGCGGTTATATGAAAGTTGGTTTCCTACTGAATTTATATATCAAAAACAGCATAAAGCATCATTGAAGATAGGCTCAGTTTTAGGACTTGCTTGACTACGTTTAACATTTTAATAAGAAACCTTGACAAGAGACTTTGCTGTAATTTGGGGGTAGGGATGGGGCACTTACCGAACTCAGCAATGCTTGGCATCTGAGTTCTTTGTAAACTATTTTGTTGAATGATTGTAGGGATATTGGCTGATAATAAAAGCCTAAGTAAGACCCAGGTCATGTACCAATTTAAAACATGAATGTACTGTACATAGGTAAGGTTTTCCTCACTTTTACGCACCCTAAAGTTAACCCAGTCCTACATGCGCAACACAGTGATGCACAGGATAGAGAAGTGAAAACTGAATCAAAGAAGTCAAGCTGTATGCTGCCTGGAAGTCAACCATCTCTTAAAAAAAATCCAGAAGTCTACAGAAGAGTGGCATTGTCTGACCTTTATGGCCGTAGACCTGAACCCACTTACAGATTCAACTTTTTAGACAGTTTCTCCTTTGGAACATAATACTAAATGGAAAAAATAAAGTCATTGGTGAGGTACAGGAATGCAGCCAGCCAATCACAAAGGTTGTACAGTCTGCAACTCCACTGGCACCATATATGCCAGGGTCCTCTTAAGCGATAGTATGTCATGAAACAAGGGACAACTGCAGGCAGGAAAGTAAAAGATTTATCGGTGTACTCTGAAGCATGACTTGAAACCATGCTACTGAGCTATTGACATGAAGGAGGAAAAAGCAGTGGTTAGTATGCTGTACAGCTTTCACAGGTGGGAGCTGCTCCTTCTGAGCTGTTCAGTAAGAAAGAACTCAGTCACATGTGACTGACAGGTATGCAATGAGGACAGTCATCCAAAGTACACAGTGTGGAAATGATCTGTTGTGCTTGCACTGTTTTTTTGGATACACAAACTTGGATATAAATTATACATTAAATAATTCAAGCCTGACCTAAAATTCATACAGGAGGTGAAACAACAGTCACAGTCCTTTTTATTCCTAATGCCCTTCGTAATCTACTTAGACAGCTTTGTATGCATCCTTCCGGCTCCTTTTGTGTCTGTGAAACACACACATGCACACGTACATACACATGATACATATTTACATTAATTGAGGCTCTACTGTGTTCCAGATTTTGTGCCAGATGCTTTTTCACTCCAAACACAAATACAGGAACAGTTCACTCATTCAGTAGTCATTTCTTCATGAATGATGGAACATGGCTAAAATCTCAAAAGATTTAAGAAAGGGTTTCCTGATTTGCTAACGTAGATGTCACATGCTCTCTACACACACCAAGTCCTTATGCAGTACCTTTCAAAAGTCTGTTTCTGAGGCAATTTACATTTTTTTTTTTTGTACAAAACCCAAATGAGGCTATTTTAATTGTTTCCCTACCACAGATATTTTAGCAGTAGCAGGTGGTAGTAAAGTTGGGGCAGTCCTAGAGAGAGTAATATAGATCTGATAGCCTGAAGACATTTGAGGATACAGAAACACTATAAAGTGCAGGTAAAAGAACTTGAAAAGCTTTACTACAGTGGGGTAGTTTAAAAGAGTAGCTCCTACACATTTTAAGTCATTTAAGGTGTAACTATAGATCAGTATAGTAATGGTAACTTATTTACAGTGACAACATGTGGAAGGCAGAAGTTTGTTAAAAACATCTAGGGGCATCAACCATTTTCCAGTGAATGGAATTATTGATGTCTGTCAAATGGCTAAGTTGTGTATGGTTTTTGCTAGAAAATTAGGGCTACAAAAATGCACACATTTTGTTGCTTTCTGTCAGTGCTTTCTATTTGCATAAATGATGGGCTTAAAAATAAATCCACAATTTTAAATGTATGAAATTTTAAATTTGTACTTATGAGACCAACCCGTTTTGGAAAGTTTTTTAATTCTTAGAGGGCATGATACTTTTTTCTTAATTTCATGTTTGAAAAGATTTTTGAATGTAGTTACTGTATTTGTTTTAAAACAACAGCTGTGACTTTTTAATTTATTTTTTATTTTTTAAAGTATTTTATTGTGGTAAGAACATTTAACAGGAGATCTACCCTCTTAACAGATTTTCAAGTGTACAATACAGTATTATATATAGGCATGACGTTGTACAGCAGATCTCTAGAGCCTATTCAACTTTTTTTTCCTTTAAAATATTTTTTATTTAGTTTTTAATTACCTAAGTGGTGCATATTCCAGATGATACAGAAATGTACACAGTTAGGATGGAAACTTTCCCATCAGCTGTGACCTTTAAATGTGTTAAGCATATTAACTTGGAAAGTTGTAGCAGATTAGGGCTCTCTTTTTTTTTTTTTTAAGAAGATGTTGGGGGTAGGAGTTTATTAATTAATTTATTTTTGCTGTGTTGGGTCTTCGTTTCTGTGCGAGGGCTTTCTCTAGTTGTGGCAAGCGGGGGCCACTCTTCATCGCCGTGCGCGGGCCTCTCACTATCGCGGCCTCTCTTGTTGCGGAGCACAGGCTCCAGACGCGCAGGCTCAGTAGTTGTGGCTCACGGGCCTAGTTGCTCCGCGGCATGTAGGATCCTCCCAGACCAGGGCTCGAACCCGTGTCCCCTGCATTAGCAGGCAGATTCTCAACCACTGTGCCACCAGGGAAGCCCCAGGGCTTTCTTAATAGTGCCTGCTACTAATGGGATTCACTAAGTAGGTGTAAGTTTGTGATTTAAAAAAAAAATTTATTTATTTTTGGCTGCATTGGGTCTTCAGTGCTGCGCTCGGGCTTTCTCTAATTTCGGCAAGCAGGGGCTACAGTTCGTTGCGGTGCCTGCAGGGTTCTCATTGCGGTGGCTTCTCGTTGCAGAGCATGGGCTCTAGGCACATGGTCTTCAGTAGTTGTGGCACGTGGGCCCAGTAGTTGTGGCTCATGGGCTCTAGAGCACAGGGTCAGTAGTTGTGGCACGTGGGCTTAGTTGCTCCGCGGCATGTGGGATCTTCCTGGACCAGGGCTCGAACCCGTGTCCCCTGCATTGGCAGGCGGATTCTTAACCACTGTGTCACCAGGGAAGCCCCCTAAGTTTGTGATTTGAAAGGGTGTTAGCTTCCTTTTCGAGCATAGTATACTAATTAGTTCTTACTTTAATCATATTAATTTCTGATAAGAAAACAGACATGTTGAGCTTAAACAATTATAGAATACATGTAGGAAAAATAATTTTTGAAAATTTATCTTTGTGTTTTGGGAGTTTAAAGTAACATCTTTTGAAAGTGCTAAATAAGGCAGTAGGCATAATGTACATATGAGATTGTGCCTTGATATCACAAATCTCATTTCAGGCTTAGGACAAGAAGTAAAATTAAACACGCTTCATAATACATTTCTCTTTTCCTGTAGTTTTCAGAAAGTCATTTTGTTTTAGTATTTAATTCATTGCTTTTCAAATCTGTCAGAGGTAGACCTTTTGGGGGGATATGTGAAAAGACTTCTTTTACAAAGTAATATTTCTTTTTTCCATGTATGCAAATTCCATAATGAATGACCGTTTCAATTAGGAAGGACTTCTAGTAGGTTAATGACACTTTATGCAGTTTTTTTGTTGTTATTGTTGTTAACTTCTGGGGGTTTTGTTTGTTAGTTTTACTTTTTCCCTGTTGATTATTGGCTTAGCTGCTTTGTAGCCTGAAATTACTTTGACATGACTAGTCAGTCAAGAGGAATTGTTAATAATTTCAAATTACTAGAAATTATTCCATATCCACAGAAATTGTCTCCCCTTTTTATATTTGGTCTGTGCTTAGGATAACATGAGCAGGATTAGTCAGGTAATAATAGTGATGTTGGGATCTATGAATTCTTGTAATTCATGACCATGTAATTTGTCATGATGAGTGGGGGGAGCAGTATTGCATAGTGTTTAAGAATGCAAACTTTAAATGCTAGAGACCTCTGCCACCCACCAGATGTTTGGGGAAAATACTTAAATCTCAGTGTCTCTATCTGTAAATTGGGGTTGTTAATATTATCTATCTCATAGGGTTGTTATGAAGATTAAATAAGGTAATACATGTAAAGCATGTATAGTAAGCACAATGAGGAAGAATGTTGATATGATTTATGATTAATAACTGAGTAAGAAGAGTCATTTGAGACTCAAAGAATATCAAAAAGAAAAAGCAGCACCCTGACCCTTTTCCCTGCAAAATTCCAGACCTATAATTCTCTCTTCCTGGGTTTGTTTTGTATTTTCAGGTTCTGAGCCACTGTCTTAGGGACACAGGCTTCTCTTCAACCATGGAAGCATTAATATGTCGCAGTTGAGGCCACTGGAGAAAGTGTTTTCCTGCTCTAAGCAGGGTGAAAAATGAGGATTTACTCTAGTTACAGAATTAAACATTGCATTTCCCACAAATTGTCTAAGTCACGAATATGTGACTCAGAGAAAAGCAACAGCTTCCACCGTTAACCTAGTGGTAAAATTACTCACTCAACAGCACCTCTAAGTCACAGGCACTGTTCTAGGTACTGGGGGATAAGCTGGGAGCAAAATGGACAAAACTTCACAAGAAGTCAAAGACAAGTCAATCATACGGTATGTTAGCTGGTGATAAGTGCTAAGGAGAGAAAGAGAATAAGTAGTGCCTGGCTCAGGGTAAGGGTGCATGTGTTGGGGGTGCAGAGGGAGGCATGGTTGCAATTTTAAATATAGGGGGCAGGATAGGCCTTACCTGAGAAGTGCCATCTAAGCGCCTTAGTTTTCCTAATTTTGGTTTAAACAGCTATTAAGAGAATTTTGGAACAACATAAAATCCAAGCCAAAGTATTTTAGTGTTAATTATATGACCACATAACAAATAAATTATATTTAGCCAACTATTTTTCTTAGTGAATAGTGGGTATTTGTGAAGTAATGCTGTTAGTGTAAATTATTATTTCTTAGCAGTGAAAATGAACTGCAAGTATTTTTTAAAAAGAATTAGAATTGAAAAAGAAAAAAAGAATTAGAGTTGTCCAAATCTCGGCAATTAAATTAGACTTGTAATAGAAGAAATGTAATTGATAGAATTGGAGTTAATGTGTTAGAATATTGAACTCATTTGCCTTTTTAATCATGGATTTTATGCACACAGCAGTGTGATCTTGTCAAGGGAAAATAAAAAGGCTTTTTTGTATTTGAAGCAATCTCTTTGCAGTAATGAGAATTTACTTGAAAACGTGTTAGAAGATTTGGAAATGAACTACTTCCCTTGGGGAAGTTAACTTTCAGGAAAAGGGTGATTTTTATCTAATATATCTTAAAATATATGCTGCTTTATCTCTATACTTTTTTAAAAAATTTGACTAAGGGTGGGCATAATGAAATCAATATACTTAAGAATAAACTAGATTTTAATTTTGAGAACTTGCAGTTATTATTGGCAGTAATAAATTTAAAGCGTTATTATTTCAAAGTGCAATCTTGAGAGCTCACATGATAGAAATAGGAAAATTAATGCAATACGCTATACTGTAGTTTGAATTGGAATTATTCTTGTTCATGACTGTTGAAAATGTAGAGAAGCCACCAGATAATACAAAAGCTTTTTTTAGAAAGTGGGTGTTAACAATAACTGCTGAGTCTTACTAGCTAGAACTGAATTTGCACACAGGCTTTTTTGTGTGTGTGTGGGGGTTAAGTATATGTTCATTAATCAAAGCTAATGTTCAATAAATCCATAAGTGTATTTATTATTCTAGAGTGAAGCTTAAATGTTGGGAAAACACATTTATATGTATTTTTTCTTTGTTTTGCCTAATTTGTTTACTGAAGAAAGCCTTTATTTATTTATTTATTTTTCTATTAAAAAATAGTACACCTTCAGTGTAGGAAATTCTGGACACACAGAAAATCACAAAGGAATCAACCCCCATAGTTCACCACCATTAATATTTTGCATATTCCTGTGTTTTTAAGTCTATATATGTGCATATTTTAAAACATGTAAATATACAAATACATCAGACCTCTATTATTCTGAGATTTACAATTTTGACAGCTGTATAGCATAATGGTTGAAAACATAAGCTTTGGAATCCGAGAAACTTGAGTTTAAGTCTAACTTCACATATTTTTAATTATGAGAACTGGGCAAGTTTCTAAGCCTCAGTTTCTTTATTTATTAAATGGGGACAATTTAACAGATCGTAAGTTGTTTTTAGTAAGGATTAAATGAAATTTTATATATGTATGACTTAACAAATATCTGCCCCCATAGCAAGTGTATAGGAAATATGAGCCATTATTGCTGTTTTCTATTTCAGGTTTGTTTTTTTTTTCACTTCAATATGTTGTGAGCATTTTTACAACCTCAATCTTATTTTCCTGAATGATACTTCCTACTGTATTAATTCAAATTTATTATCTGAATATTTTATCTTTTACTTTTAAATTTTTAATTAAAATAATGACTTACATTAACTTTAGTTGTAACTGTAATTACTGATTGGATATAAAAAAGGTTTATATTCAAATTTTTTTATAAATTTATTTATTTTTGGCTGCGTTGGGTCTTCGTTGCTGTGTGCAGGCTTTCTCTAGTTGCGGCGAGCGGGGGCTACTCTTTGTTGTGGTGCATGGGCTTCTTACTGCAGCGGCTTCTCTTTGTTGCAGAGCATGGGCTCTAGGTGCACAAGTTTCAGTAGTTGTGGTGCATGGGGTTAGTTGCTCCGTGGTTATGTGGGATCTTCCCAGACCAGGGCTTGAACCTGTGTCCCCTGCATTGGCAGGTGGATGCTTAACTGCTGCGCCACCGGGGAAGTCCTTAAAACATACTTTTGTCACTGCAGATGGGGTACATAATTTAGACATTTTCTTGAGTTCCAATTTCTCCACGTTATTACCCACACCTGTTATTGTCCCTTTTTTGTATTATAGGCCTCCTACTGGGTGTAAAATGGTATTTCACTGTGGTTTTGATTTTGCATTTCCTTGATGTCTAATGAGATTGAGCATCTTTTCATGTGCTTATTGGTCATTTTCGTATCTTCTTTGGAGAAAGGTCTATTCTGATCCTGTGCCCATTTTAAAATTTGGATTTGTCTTTATATTATTGAGTTGTAAGAGTTATTTATGTATTCTGGGTACAAATTTCTTATCAGATATATAATTTGCAAATATTTTCTCCCATTCTGTGGATTGTCTTTTTTTCACTTTCTTGATGATATCATTTGAAGCACAAAACTTTTTAATTTTAATTAAGTTCAGTTTGTATACTTTTCTATTTGGTTGCTTGTGATTTTGGTGTTCTCTAAAAATTCACTGCTTAGTTCAAGATAATGAAGATTTACACCTATATTTTCTAATAGAATTTTTATGGTTTTAGCTCTTATATTTAGCTCTTTGATTTATTTTGAGTTAAATTTTGTTTATGGTGTGAGGTAAGGTGCAACTTGATTCTTTTGTGTATGGATATCCAATTGTCCACCATTTGTTGAAAAGACTCCTCTTTCCCCATTGAACTACTTATCAAAAATAAATTGGCCATAGATATAAGGGTTTATTTCTGAACCCTCAATTCTGTTCCATTGACCTCTGTGTTTATTTTTATGCCAACACTACACAGCCTTGATTGCTATAGCTTTATAGCAGATTTTGAAATTAGGGCGTATGAGTCCTCCGGTTTTGTTCTTTTTCAAGATTGTTAAGGCTATCCTGGGTCCCTGGAATTTCTATATTAATTTTAGGATCAATTTTCCAATTTCTACAAAAAAGGCTGGTGAGACTTTGACAAGGACTGCATTGAATCTGTAGATCAGTTTGGGGAGTATTGCCATCTTAACAATACTGTATTTTCTGATCCATGAACATAGGATGTATTTCCATTTATTTAGTCTTCTTTAATTTCTTTCAGTAATGTTTTGTAGTCTTCAGAGTACAAGTCTTGTGCTGCTTTTGTTAAATTTATTCCTAAATATTTAATTCTTTTTGATGATATTGTAAATGGAATTTTGTTAATTTTCAGAGTGTACACTGCTAATGTATAGAAATACAATTGATTTTTGTATATTGACCTCATACCTTGAAACATTGCTGAGGTAGTTTATTTGTTTTTTAGGATTTTCCTTAAATTCCTTAGGATTTTCTATATATACAATCATATCTGCAAATAGAGATAGTTTTACTTCTTTCTTTCCAATCTGTGTCCTCTTTATTTCATTTTCTTGCCAGATTGTGCTGGCTAGTGCCTCTAGTACAATGTTAAATAGGTATGGTGAGAACAGACATCCTGTCTTTTTTCTGATTTTAGGGTGAAACATTCAGTCTTTCACCAGTAAGTATGGTGTTAGCTGTGGTTTTTCATAGATATCCAATATCAAGTTCAGGATGTTTCCTTCTGTTCCTGATTGTTAAGTGTTTCTGTTACAAAAGAATGTTGGATTTTGTCAAATGCTTTATCTGTATCAATTGAGATGATCCTGTGGTCTTTGTACTTTATCCTATTGATACGGTGTATTACACTAGTTGATTTTTGGATGTTAAACCAACCTTGCATTCCTGGGATACATCCCACTTCGTCATGATGTATAATCCTTTTTATATGTTGCTGGATTCAGTTTGTTAGTTTATGTTTTGTTTTGTTTTTAGTTTTTTGCATCTATATCCATAAGTTGTATTGGTCGGTAGTTTTCTTATCTTGTGATGTCTTCATTTGCTTTCGGCATCAGAGTGGTGCCAGCCTTATAGAATGAGCTGGGTTGTGTTCTTTCTTCTTCTGTTTTTTTGAAGAGTTTGTGAAGAATTGGTGTTTTTTCTTCCTTATGTAGTTGGTAGAACATTTAAAGAAGCCCATTGAAGCCGTTTGGGCCTGGTCTTTTCTTTGTGAGAAGTTCTGAACATCTTTTAAAATCTAGTTTGCTTTCCTTTCCAGCAGTTGTTCCTTTACTTTGAGAACTTTTCTTCATCTTTTCTTTTGTGGATGAAAAAAAATGACCTTAATCTTACTTGACAAGAATAATAATTGTGTTTACCACTTTCAAAAGCAAACAAGCAAAATAAAAACAGTATGAAAGTAGGAACAAAGGAAGTAAAGAAAGCAAGCCATATATTTTCTTTTTAAAATATAATTTAATTTTTTTTTTGGCCACATTGTGGCATGCTGGATGTGGGATCTTAGTTCCCCAACCAGGGATTGAACCCGTGCCCCGTGCAGTAGAAGCATGGAGTCTTAACCATTGGACCACCAGGGGAGTCCCAAGCCATATATTTTCATTAAATGTTTTAATGGTTAACCTGTGAATAAAATAATGTCATTTTATTGCATTGAATCAATAGGTCATTTTGCTTTAAAGTCAAAAATCTCACAGCCAGGGGCTTCGCTGGTGGCACAGTGGTTGGGGGTCCGCCTGCCGATGCAGGGGACGCGGGTTCGTGCCCCGGTCCGGGAGGATCCCACATGCCGCGGAGCGGCTAGGCCTGTGATCCATGGCCGCTGAGCCTGCGCATCCAGAGCCTGTGCTCCGCAACGGGAGAGGCTACAGCAGTGAGAGGCCCGTGTACCGCAAAAAAAAAAAAAAAAAAAAAGATATTAAATATAGCTCCCTGTGTTATACAGTAGGTTCTTGTTGTTTACCTATTTTGTATACAGTGGTATGTATCTGTTAATCCCAAATTCCTAATTTATCCCTGCCCTTTCCATTTGGTAACCATAAGTTTGTTTTCTATGTCTGTGAGTCAATTTCTGTCTTGTAAATAAGTTCATTTGTATGATATTTTTAGATTCCACTTATAAGTGATATCATATGATGTCTTTCTCTGACTGACTTGACTCAATAATGATAATCTCTAGGTCCATCCATATTGCTCCAAATGGCACTATTTCACTCTTTTATGACTAATATTCCATTGTGTGTGTACACACACACACACACACACACACACACACACACACACACACCCCACATCTTCTTTATTCATTCATCTGTTGATCGACATTTTGGTTGCTTCCATGTCTTGGATATTTTAAATAGCGCCTTTGCTCTTTTTTTAAATCCAATTGTTTTTTGTTTCTTTGTTGTTGAGCTTTAGGAATTCTCTGTATATTCTGGATATTAATCTTTTATCAGTTATATGATTTGCAAATATTTTCTCTTCTGTTGGTTGCCTTTTTACTAAGTTAATTTTGTCTTTTTTATTTTTTATTTTTGTTTGTTTGGTTTTTTGCGGTACACGGGCCTCTCACTATTGTGGCCTCTCCCGTTGCGGAGCACAGGCTCTGGACGTGCAGGCTCAGCGGCCATGGCTCACGGGCCTAGCCGCTCCACGGCATGTGGGATCTTCCCGGACCGGGGCACGAACCCGTGTCCCCTGCATCGGCAGGTGGACTGTCAACCACTCCCCCTTCCCTCTCCCTACTGGTAACCTTTAGTTGGTTCTCTATATCTTGAGTCTGCTTCTTTTTGTTATATTCACTAGTTTGTTTTATTTTTTAGATTCCACATGTAAGTGATATCATACAGTTTTGTCTTTCTCTGTCTGACTTATGTCACTTAGCATGATACCCTCCAAATCCATCCATGTTGCTACAAATGGCAAAATTTCATTTTTTTTATGGCTGAGTAGTATTCCATTGTGTGTGTGTGTGTGTGTGTGTGTGCGTGCGTATGGCACATTTTCTTTATCCATTCGTCTGTTGATGGACATTTAGATTGCTTCCATATCTTGGCAATTGTAAATAATGCTGCCACAAACATTAAGGTGCATGTATCTTTTCAAATCAGAGTTTTTATTTTTTTGGATATATACCCAGGAGTGGAATTGCTGGATAATGTGGTAGTTCTAGTTTTAGTTTTTTGAGAAACCTTCATACTGTTTTCCATGGTGGCTGTACCGATTTGCATTCCCACCAACAGTGTACCGGAGTTCCCTTTTTTCCACATCTTTCCATCATTGGTTATTTGTGTTCTTTTTGATGGTAGCCGTTCTGACAGGTGTGAGTTGATACATCATTGTGGTTTTGATTTGCATTTCCCTGATGATTAGCAATGTTGAGCCTCTTTTCAGGTGCCTGTTGGCCATCTGCATGTTCTCTTTGAAAAAATGTCTATTCAGTTCTTCTGCCCATTTTTTTTTTTTTTTTTTTTTTTTTTTTTGGCGGTTTGCGGGCTTCTCACTGTTGTGGCTTCTCCTGTTGCGGAGCGCAGGCTCCAGACACGCAGGCTCAGCGGCCATGGCTCACGGGCCCAGCCACTCCGCGGCATGTGGGATCTTCCCGGACCGGGGCACGAACCCGTGTCCCCTGCATCAGCAGGCGAACTCTCAACCACTGCGCCACCAGGGAAGCACTCTTCTGCCCATTTTTAAATCGAGTTGTTTGGGTTTTTTTTTTTTTTCTTGATATTGAGTTGTATGAGCTGCTTATATAAGTTGGATATTAACCCCTTATCAGTCATATCATTTGCAAATATTTTCTCCCATTGAGTATTATCTTTCGGCTTTGTCGACAGTTTCCTTTGCTGAGCAAAAGCTTTTAAGTTTAATTAGGTCCCATTTGTTTCTTTTTGCTTTTATTTCCTTTGCTTTAGGAGACAGATCCAAAAACATATTGCTACAATTTATGTCAAAGAGTGTTCTGCCTATGTTTTCCTTTAGGAGTTTTATGGTTTCCAGTCTTACATTTAGGTCTTTAATCCATTTGGAATTTATTTTTGTATGTGGTGTTAGAGAGTGTTCTAATTTCATTCTTTTACATGTGGCTGTCTGGTTTTCCCAGCACCACTTATTGAAGAGACTGTTGTTTTTCTCCATTGTATATCCTTGCCTCTTTTGTCGTAGATTAATTGACCATACTGTGTAGGTTTAAGGAATTTCTAGTTTCTGTTGTTGAAAATTGGAGAACCCAAAGAAATCTTATAGGTTTTTATGACTTTTAAGTAAACTTCATGGTTATCCTGACTAAACCTAATTTGATAACAGTCTTTTAGTACTTTATTGAGTCACTTACTTCAATTTAATTTTTATAGAAACTTTCTTTCTTGTACTCATATTCTACTGATTGACATAATGTTTAATCAAACTATAAAATTATAGTACCATTATGATAAGTATAAACAGACTTGGGAAAAACTCACCTGACTGCTTGTAAATATGCAGCCCTAAATAATGGGAGCAGAAATGTGTAGTTGTACTAGAGAGCAGCCATTTGGCTGCAAGCATTTTGTATGTCATTGGCATTAGTTATTCTATTCTACAGAGGCGATGGAAAGAATTTGTCATTGGTTAGGTAGAGGTCATTTAAGGGCATCTATATTAATCTTTACAACTCTGCAAGAAGGTAGTGTTATCTCCATTTCAGAAGGGAGACCTGATTTGCCCAAGATCCCACTACTAGCTTATTACTGAACCAAGAGGACCTAGGCCTGGATTATTTCAACCACAGTCATTCCATAAAGCTGTGAGACCTCTCTTTTATAATCTGTGTATTTTAATTGAGTTTTACTTCATGTATTGCCCATGCTTCATGAATTAGTGTATAGGCCTCTGCAATAAGAAATAACGTTTCTGGCTCCCTTAATTATTTTCCTGATGAAGAACATTAAGCAATAACTATATATATATATATATATATATATATTTTTTTTTTTTTTTTTTTTTAATCCATAGCAGTCAATTTTGGCTTTATCTGGATGTTCTCTCACCTTTGTCTTCAGGTCACAGTTCACTTGGTCAGGTTAGCTTGTCTCTTAGCAACACTACCTTTCTAATTCTTAAAAAGTGCACTCCATCTGAACCCAGGAGCTTGGATTCTAAACCATTATCTAAAAAGCAAAATCTTATTAATCAGAGATATGTTACCATTCGTTCTTTCCTTATTTCTTCCTTTCTTTTCTAAAGCTACAGCCCATGCGTCCATCTCTTCTGGTTTCTTCTCCATGACTAACTTATATTTAGTGATGCTTCTTCTCTTTTAATGGTGCCATTCACCCCTAAGTGAATCAGCATGAGTGAGACATAGGTTTGATGAGCCTTTCACACTTTATAAATACATAAATACATCTATTGATTAGGCACATCCAATGTATACATTCTCACAGAAATTGTCACCACCATCACTTCTCTTATCTCCCAAGTGCTTCACAAGTCCCTGTTATTGCTTTGTTTTTTCTTTCCAGAAGTCCTGTTCCAAGTACTAGAACAAGTGTGGTCACTATATAGAGCTTCCATGGTGCAGAACTAGAAAAAGTCTCTGACACACTTCCTTATAAAGTTAGTCTTCGGATTTTCATACTTCTTGGCATTGTATTGTATTTTTAATTGAAATTCCAAGCCTTAAGACTTCTTTGATTAACTCTTTTAGCAAACTGCCTTAATAAATTGCGTGATCTCCTAGATTCTAATAGTTATTTTTTAAGCCACCTCGTTCTTTCATGATCCATGTTAAATTCTCTGCAGGCATCATGAGTTTTCATCACTGGCAGGTCCTTTCTCAAAGTAGCTATCAGATTGTAATCCATTTAAAAAACATAGGAACCCTTGAGGAGTATTAGAGAAGCCCTCATCTTTTCTACTTTCTAAATTCTGCTATAGGGACAGATTAATTTACTGGTTAAGACTCTGAGCTGAACTTTGAGGCAATTGATTTAGCAGCGCTCTCTCCAAACCCCTACCTTGTACAGGCTTCTGTGTATCAGCAAATGGCTACTTCATCCCTCTGATTGTTCAGGCCAAAATCTTTGCACTCATGCTTGATTATTATCTTTTTCTCATACTCTAACCAATTTGTTTTCAATTCCTGCTTGTCTTTCCTTCAAAATATATCCAGAATGTGATCACTCTTCACTACCTCTATCCCTTGACAAATGAGTTAACTTCAGGAGGAGCCCCTTGTGTCCATTGGCCTAAGTTAATAGGCCACCTACCCTGGCCTTCCCGTTGGTCATATAAAACCTTGACATAAAGTTCAATTAGGGAGATGAGTCCTGTTCCACACTACCTTCTCTCACTTTCTGGTGTTATTCCTTGTTTGCTTTCATACAGAGGGAGAGAGAGAAAAAGAAAAAAGTCTCAAGACACTATTAGGGTAGTGATAGTAGGAGTCAGGGCCCAAGAGCTGCTTCCCTCAAAAGGACTCAACTCTTGCCAGCATAAACATCTCTGTGTTTGTGCACATGTGAGAATTTGAAGATGAGAGGAGGAAGAGGAATTTGAAGATGAGAGGAGGAAGAAAAAGAAGGGAAGTGTAAAATTCTCCTTTTTAGTTGAGAGGCAATTTTGTATAATGGTTAAAGAGTATAGACTCTAAAGCCAGTCAGTCTTGGTCTGAATTGTGCCAGTAGCCATGTGACCCTGGGCAAATTCTTCTTTTTTCTTTTTTTCCAGTTTTATTGAGAAATAATCGACATATATCACTGTGTAAATTTAAGCTATACACTATGATGGTTTCATTTACATACATTGTGAAATGATTACCACAATAGGTTTAGTTAACATCCATCAATTCTTATAGATACAATAAAAATAAAAGAAAAACGTTTTTCTCCAGTGGTAAGAACTCCTAGGATCTACTCTCTTAACAACTTTCCTAAATACCATACAGCAGTGTTAACTATAGTCATTGTGTTATACGTTAAATCCCTAATACTTATTTATCTAATAACTGTAAGTTTGTACCTTTTGGCCACATTCCTCCAATTCCCCCTTATCCCAACCCCCGCCTCGGGTAACCACAAATATAATCTCTTTTTCTATGAGTTTTTTTGTTCATTTTGTTTTAGATGCCAAATATAAGTGAGATCATACAGTATTTGGCTTTCTCTGTCTGACTGATTTCACATACCATAATGCCTTAAAGTTTCATCCATGTTGTCACAAATGGTAGAATTTCCTCATTTTATATGGCTGAATAATAGTCCATTGTATATATATACCACAACTTCTTTATCCATTCATCCATTGTTTCCATGTTTTGGCTATTGCAAATAATGCTTCTGTGAACATGGGGTACAGATACCTTTTTGAGTTAGTGTTTTTATTTCCTTTGCATATATCCCCAGAAGTGGAATTGCAAGATCATATGGTGGTTCTATTTTTAATTTTTTGAAGAACCTCCATGCTGCTTTATATTGTGACTGTAGTTGGGAAGATTCTTCAGCTTCTCTTTGTTTCAGTTGCCTTTTTGAGTTGGGGATAAAACTAGCATTTGCCTTACCACATATGGTTATTGTGAAGATTAGGTAAGTTAGTACATGTAAAGCAATTAAATAATCTTAACATATAGTGAGTGTGCACTAAATAGTTTTTTTTTTTAAAGCCAATTTTCAAAGTAGCATTGTGAACCTTGTAATTCCTGGTGGCATAAGGAGCTATAAACACTTTTATGATGAACCATATCTAGGAACCCCATTTCCATAGATTAGAGTTCTCCTTCCTTGTGCACTAGAGAGCTGTTTAAAGGGACAGTGGCTGCACATTAAGTGCATTCAAGTCCACAGAGTCACCAGTCCTGGAGTGAGTCTTAAGTCCTTAGTATTTTACCATTTAGGCCAACAAATAAAGCAACAACAAATTCAGCTTATTCTTTTCCTCCTTTCCCTGCAACAGGATGGTTCATGTTTGGGTGAAGAGAGTGGAGTTTGTTTTTAGGATGACAGACTAGTCTGCAGTATGCATTTTATAACTGTGACTGCACTTTAGACTTCAACTAGACCTTTCATTGGAGTCAGATAGAACTGACCATGAAGGAGAGTTACTGCCAAAGTTGACATTCTTTACTCGATATGCTTTTTATAGATACCATCTTAACTGCTTCTCAGTAATTTACTGTTTCTTAATGTTCTTCTTTTTAAAAAAATTTTTAAATTTAATTTTTAATTGAAGTGTAGTTGATTTACAACCTTAATGTTCTTTCTAAACCAACATCCAGGGATATATAAACAAGGGCAGCAGCAATTAGTTGACAAAGAACAAGGTATTCAGGGGTCCTGACTATTGAAAATTGCCCAGCAGCATGGGATGGAATAAACCAGGCCAGAGGCTGGGGCAATTTTCTTTTCTTTTTTTTTTTTTTTTAAAGAAGATGTTGGGGGTAGGAGTTTAGTAATTTATTTATTTATTTTTGCTGTGTTGGGTCTTTGTTTCTGTGCGAGGGCTTTCTCTAGTTGTGGCAAGTGGGGGCCACTCTTCATCGCAGTGCGCAGGCCTCTCACTATTGCGGCCTCTCTTGTTGCGGAGCACGGGCTGCAGACACGCAGGCTCAGTAGTTGTGGATCACGGGCCTAGTTGCTCCGCGGCATATGGGATCCTCCCAGACCAGGGCTCGAACCCGTGTCCCCTGCATTAGCAGGCAGATTCTCAACCACTGTGCCACCAGGGAAGCCCTGGGGCAGTTTTAATAAGTTCTTTTGTCCAATGCCCAGCCAATTGACCAACTTCTCTTTTCTGTTATCTCTTTCTGCTTCGGTGTTTGTTTAAGTGTTTATTTTCCTATTCCTCTACCCTGGATTTTTTTCCTCAGCTGTATCTATTGTCCTTCCTCTACTACATTTTACTATGTTTCCATCTGTACATTGTGGAAGAGAAGATAACTAAACCTTTATATCCGAAATTAGAAAATTTCCTAAATCCTCCTTTTTCTCTCAGGATCAAAGATTGCCTTCAATTAAGGGGCACCGTGAACTTCTAGTGTGCTTGATGAGAGCATTATTGCTCGTTTGGGTGGGATAACTTTTCACTGTGGAATTGTCCCTGGCATTGCAGGATGGTTAACACCCCTGGCCCCAGTACCAAGTGCCAGTAACACATTTCCAGTCATTGAGACCACCAGAAATGCCTTCACACATTTCCACACACCCCACAAAGTAGTGGTAGAGCCTCTGGTTTAGAACCACTGCTCACTAGGCAGTTGGAAGCATATCATCCCAATACTGAACTTGGCTGCTCATTATCAACTGTTCTTTACAGTTTGATGGAGCAACTTAATTGCCAAAGTTTTTACGTCTAGAGAAAATCTAGCTATTTGAGCCATTAAAGCGGTGCCATTTACACTATACCCGTCACTTTTCACTTTTCAAAATTCAAGATGTTGGGATAACCAAGTTGTTTATTGGTAATATATATATATATATAAAGTATCTTAGGGAAAATATTAGGCTTTCATAAAGCTATTGGTTTATGAAATGAGTATGTGAAAATGAGTTGTAAGTTTCTCAAAGTGTATTCACTTTTATCAGGTTGGCCAAAAAGTTCGTTTGGGTTTTTCTATGTTATGGAAAACCTGAAAACAAACTTTTTGGCCAACCCAATCATTTAGAGGATTAAAGCATATCTCTTTCAAAGGTGATTTTTAAAATATAGTTCAAAGTGGACACACACTTTAGAATCTCTTATACTAATGATTTGTATATCTGCACACTGAGTATAATATTTTAGTTTATAATGTTATATAAGTAATTAAGTTATGAATTTCTTAATTCTTTTATGTTTCAGAGAAAGAGATTTGAAGAAAACTGGGCACAGGTTCGGCAAAGCCAAGAAGAGAAACAGAAAAAGAAACAAAAAGCAGAACAGTCATAGTAAAATCATGGAGGAAAACTCATTTGAAACCTTAAGTTATCTTACACCAGAAGATCAGGACCCATCTCAGAATGAAGAGGAAGACTTAGAAGAGACCAAAAGAGAATCAGAGTATTCCTTAACGGGTGATCTGAGAAATGAAGTAGGAGATTTTGTGAATGTCCATAAAGATGAGAGACAGGAAAACATAAATTTTGAAAACAGTTTGCCACATGTTATGTCTGTAGTTGAGTTGGACAATACACCAAAGAATTTCCTCCCCAAGGAAGATGATGACTTGTTTCTAAATTTGTCATTGATGCCAAATGAAAGCTCTGTTGCTTATTCAACAGTGACTCAAAATCTCCCCTATGTAGCAAGTGATGACTGCCCTGGCACAAAGATAGAAAAGCATATAGAAAGTAGGGATATCATGGCATTACACATCCAAGACCGATTTGTTGAAACCCCACGCTCATTTATGCAGAAGAAAGAGATGGTAGATAAGAGTCTCCTGAATGAAACAAGTCTGTACCATCAATATGGATCCAGAACTTCAGATAAAGTTTTAAGAAAGGAACAAGGAGTAAATACATCTAAAAATAATTACTGGGCTTTTTTCTCAAATGATTTCTCTGATGAAGAATTACAGTTGGGCTCTGATAGACAACCCTATTTTGGTAGCTGGCCTGAGGGACCTAATAAGTTTATATGTGAACAGAGACCAAAGAGAGATAGATGGCAAAAACTGGCTCATCCTGACAACAGGAGACAATTGATTAAATTGATCTCTCCTTCTGAAGGAGCATCAGGACCAGGAAACAGTCCTGAAACATTGATAGAAGAGAAGCTATCAATAGAAAATGAAGGTTTGTCACCTCCAACTGAGAATATAGATTCAATCATAGAAACAGAGACAAATATCTTTGGAAGCCACTTCCTTAAGCTGGATAGCCTAAAGAATGCCTTACACTCAACAAAGAATAAAAAAAGGAGGCAGAAAAGGATTTTCAGTTTGGCACCAAACTTTAACTTACTGGGACAGAGTCATATCAATGTAAAAGAAATGGGGGAATGTGAATTGTTAACAGAAAGCCATGGAATAAAAATTATTTTGGAAGAAAAAAAAGATGTAATTTCAGAAATAAATAATGAAGAAGAGAATAAGCAAAACATTATGACCTTCAATCATCATCCATCATGGTTTTACTTTGACATTGTCAAAGATTCTCTTCTAAATGTTGGTGGACAATTTTATTCTCATTACCTGCTATTTAATAGACTAAGGCACTCTGTGTATTTTTACAAAAGCCCCATTCCTTCTCTTATGCTACAATATACATCTAGCTTTTGGAAGATATCTTTTACAAGCAAGAAACCGTTTTTGACTTCCAACTCTCAGAGGAGAGTAGATGATAAACTAAATGATGTAAGGTTCACTTCTTCAGAAATTTTAAGTAGCCCACCTGATACTTTGTACTCTTTTAGGGTCACTAATGATCTTCACTTTTTAAATGAAAGTTTTGGTGAAAAGCTAGAGACATGGGAAGAACCTAAACCATTACAGTTCTCACAAACAGAGGATAACCAAGATGTAACAAGCACTGACTACTATGATTCCCTTGAGCTACCATTATCACAAGAGTTTGCCTTTCAACTAGTAAAGCTTTTTGGATCTCCTGGAGTTCCAGTGGGTAAATTGAGTTTATTTGCTACAAATAAAAAGTCCAGTTTAACATATGTGAGTAATTTTTGCAGTGTTTCTACCTCATGTTAGTGATTTCATGCAGTTAATTGATGTTGTGATACTTTTCGGCGGTGGAAGTGGAGGACACGTAGCAAATGGTGCTCGGTGGAGTCATGCCCCATACCCCACCTCCACAGCCAGTCGTCTGAAATGTCTTTGAGCATGTTGAATACTTGGACTCTCAGTTTCAACAGACAGTGGGAAGAATGAAGAATGAGACAGGCAAACAGTGATTATGTAACAAATAGAGATGTACTGCTTTCTTTAAGAAAAATCTTTCTGCTTTCTGCATTTCCCTTGTTTGGCACATGGCCCTTTCCTTTCTCATTCACATTATAGCTCATAGATATGAGAATAGTAAAAGGGGGACAATGAAGATTAAGTGATGAAAAAAATATCTGAAATAAGTTGAATTTAATTTTTAAGAACTGAGAAGGGTACTGAAAAGAAGGTTAGGAAGGAGTCCGACTGGTTGACTTGAAAAGTTCCTTTGGGCTCTTAAGATTGTTGTTTTTGGAAGTGAAAAATCTACCTGTGAATTAAAAATGAAAATATGATTTTTTAATATTGTAAGTAAAATTCTAAGTAAATTTCTGCTAAATAGTATGCCTGTGCAAGATGCTAAATATCTTAAAGAGGAAATGAGGCACATATCCCAACTTTTCCTTATCTGTAAGTCAATTGCACGTGTTAATGACTTCATGCAATTGCATGTGTCCCCTTCCTTGGGGACAGAAGCTGTAAGAGCCAAGAAGTAAAGCTCCAGTCCCTGCATCCTGTATCTTCATGATATTCTTTTTCTTCTGTACTTACCAGGGAGACTGGGGTTCTCTAACAGCTTGATTTCCAGTGTTTTTTACTTTGCTCCTAAACTTCTGCTGTTCTGGACAAGCTTGGTCCACTCAGCTCAGACCCAAGATTAGCTAAGTCTCAGAGTCAGAGGAGTCACAACTATCAACCTGTTCTGGCATCATGTTTATCATTTTTGCAAACTTTGTGAATAATCACATCGTAACTGCTGCAATTTTCTGTCCTCCTAGATGCACCAAAGAAACATACCAATTTAAAAAATTAAACTGTATTTGCTTTGGAGAATTTAAAAAGATAATGGAAGTCATTTTAAGCCGGGAATATTAGTCCAAAGTCCATATTCTGAAGTCATATGCAAAATTCTTTGTGGCATTTTGTGCCATTTTTCTGGGAGAAAGTCCATAGATTTTAACAGCTTCTCAGGGATGTCCATGACCCCAAAATATTAACAATCACTGCCTTAGATTGGCACCAGAAAGCATGAAGGCACTAGTGGGAAAAGATTCTAAACCTCCTCCTTTGAATGCACAATACTATCATAATCAACAATAATGATCCAGCATCCATTAATTAAGCTTTGGAAAGCTTTTTAGAGGAAATAGACCTCATTCATCAAGTAGCTTACCTTCTAAATGGGGAGACAAGACTAACACAAAACAAAATTATTGCACATAGAAAATATAAATGAGAAGCTTATGAATATTTTATGAGTGAGGTTAGCTGTGCTAAAGGGATTGTTGAAGAGAATATGGGGTTATGGTTTTGTCTGGGATGGCTCCAAATGGAAGTGAATTATAAGCAGTGCTTATACAAATATGACTTAAAAGAAAAACAGGGAAAGAATTTTACATTTGGAAATGGTGTATGCTTAAAAAAGGAAAGGAGAAAACTGGAAGTGGAGGCTGTAAACTAATTCGTTTACCTAGGTTGGACATGCAAAGCTCTGGTGTATCTATGACCTTGTAAATAAAACAGGGAACTCAAATGAATTCTATTATTAGGAGCTCTGCAGGCACAGTGGGATTATATAGTAGAGTCATACATAGGCCTGAAGAAACCAAACTACCCATGTTGCTGGGGATATGCGAGTATAGGAAAAATATTTTCCGTGGTTTGGTATGGCTGATAGGTATAAATCAATGTCTGGACTTGCTTATGAGCATCATAATTGTAAAGATTTTTTCCCCCAGACACTCTTACGTGGAAGGAGCAATTTGCAAGAAAACTAAACTTGCTGTACTTGCAGTGTTTTATACATGTCACAGGAAAGGATGTCTACCTAAATTTTATGCCCTGTGACAGTACCACGTGAAGCTACTGATGTGTATATATTTGTACTTACATGAGAATATGAACTATGATACGTATCACTTTACATAAGCATTTTTATTGAGTCTGGATAGTGTTTACTAACAGAGATCTGAGAGAGACTAACTCCTGCTTTAGCTATCACTGAAATATCTTCAAAACCAGGCTTTTATCATTATGGTGGTCTAGATATCATGTTTGTATGTCTTCATATTTAGGGTAAAAATATGTGTGACATTAGAGATGAAATTTGTTCTTTTTTTTTTTTTTTTTTACAGAATCTTTGTTGCCCGACGACTGTGTGGTTCCTCTTGACTGGAAGACACTGAAGATGATCTGTTTGCAGTGGAAGACGTCAGTAGAGGTATATTTTTATGGCTTTCAAAGCAGACCTTCTCTAACTGGTTTCTTTTTTTATTGATTTTTAAATTTTTAATACAATTTTTAAAGGTTACTTTCCATTTACAGTTATTATAAAATATTGGTTATATTCCCTGTGTTGTACAATACATTCTTAAGCCTAGCTTATACCCAATAGTTTGTACCTCCCACTTACCCACCCCTATATTGCCCCCGCCTCCCATAATCACTAGTTTGTTCCCTATATCTGAGTCTGCTTCTTTTTTGTTTTATTCACTAGTTTGTTATATTTTTAGATTTCACATATGCAATATCATATAATGTTTGTCTTTCTCTGTCTGACTTATTTCACTTAGCATAATGCCCTCTAACTAGTTTCTTAAAAAAAAAGAAAAAAGAAAACCTGTTCCATCAAATGTAACATGAAGAGCTACATCCATTGTATTAAATTAGAGAAAGAATGTATGTGGATGGGTGGATAATCTATGCATGTTTCTTTCAGTTAGTCCCAAACAGAAAGTTGCATTTAATTCCCTAACTTTGTTGTAGTGTAGGCTGGTATAAGGGCCAACTGTGGGTGACTGAGGTCCCCGTTTTAGGAGAGTCATTTATTCTTCTTTACATCTTTTTCTCCTGTCCAGCCCTCAATCTTATCTTGTTATAATAAAGTAACAGCTACAAATTAGATTCATATTTACGTGACTTGGAAGCACCTCATTATTGGTATGTTCTGGTGGTCCATGATGGTTCTGACAGGCTGTTAATTTTCCAGGTAGCTGGAGGAGGACTGGTTGGGAAGGTTAGAAAGGTAACAGAAACTCTGGAAAATCCAGTACTCTGTGTAATGTAATGAGGAGAGGGTGGCTGGTATTCTGTTTACATTAGTTGATAGTGACTTATATGTGCCCAAAGGCAATGCCAGAGGTACATTTTGAAATAAATAGTAAAATCAAGGTTTAGTGAAACATAGAATTATATAGTTCAGGATAGTAGGTATTTCTTAACTGTTCATATAAACACAGCTGTGGGAAAAGTAGATTTGTTTGTGTGCTCAGGTAGTAAAACCAAATACATTTTTCTACATATTTCTCCTCATTCCCATGGAGACCTTTTCCTACCTAAACATACACACACACACACACACACACACACACACACACACGCATACACACACGCACACACACACGCACACAGCAATAATTTAAATGTTTAAACTGACATTTATGTTTATTATGTTTTTTCTCATTTGGAGAGTGTCCCTATGGGAGTTAAATGATGGTGCAAACCTAATCCCAATGGCAAATATTAATCATTATTATATGTATTTTAATTATGATTTCTAGAAAAGACAGAAGAAGATTGGTTAAAAAAATGAGGATTCTTTGAACTGTAAGTACAACTTATTCCAGAGACCTCTATATGATCAGGAGGAAATGGATGTTGACATTATTTGGTTGTAATAGTTCATATGTACTACAATTGAAGAGTAAATATAAAAAATGTAGTCTGTTACCATAGCAACTCTGTGTGCTATTGCACATGTGATGTTTTTATTTCCTTTAAATGTAGATCTTTTTATGAAATACAACAAAGCTTAGATTGTTGCTGCCAAATTTATTTTCCAACTTTATTAGTTAGAATATATTTTAGAGCATTCTGTCAACACACAGTTTATGAGGGATTTCCACCCCCTCACCCCTCACCTCCACCCAGATTGATAATGTGGTGATGGCTGGGAATTAGGGATATAGGTTATATTTAAATATTAAAAGATTCTCTAGGAAAAGAGGTAAAACATGTAGACAAACTCATGTTTTAAACTTGACATCAAGTGACATTAAAATAAACACATGGCACTTTTTTTCCAAATGCCTAAATTATGAAATAAACACAGCTGCTATGATTTCATTATGTATCTGTCTGCATTTGATAAGAATTGAATGTACTCTGCATTTACCATATGTTTTCTCTTTTCATTGTTTCCATTTCTCAGCTAACTAGAAATACACATATACCCAGTAAAAATGTTTTTGTTTGTTTTAAACATGCTTCTGCTGAAAGAAGAAGGGGAAGGACTAAAGATCTGGGAGAAGAGTTTAGAGATTTGGAAAATGTGGGATAAATATAGGAGGGGAAGAGATAAGAGGCTATGAGGAATTCCAGAGAAAGGAGGTGAAGAAATTCATTCATTTGTTCAACAAATGTTTATCGAGTTGCCTCAGTTCAGACATTGTTCTACACACTGAGGATATAGCAGTGAAAACATTCCCGGCCTCATGGAGTTTATGTGAGGCTTCCCCTCAGTGTGACACCAGTATAAGCAGCATGCAACAAGCATGGGTATATTTGGCAGTAGCTAATTTCAGAGTGTTTTCTATCTGCTAATTTTGTGTCAAGGACACTTTATGGACCATACTTTTTTGATTTTTATGTTCATCTTCTACATTCATGCTAAACGAAATGCCCTCTGAACCTCACAGAGCAGTCATCCCTAATTATTTGTCCTCTCTTTTTGGGGAATTTTATGAGTGCTGTAGCCATGTACAGGTTTTTTATAATTGTAATATAGAATGGGCCTCTTAGTTTTGTGTTTGGCATAATTAATGATCAGTGGGCGTCACGGGGTAAACAGAAATTTAGAAAGAAGGAAATAGCAGGAGAATGTGGTTGGCTCTGGGAGCCTCAAATCCCTGCCTATTTCAAAATCCTCTTCTTGCTGGTGGCCAGGGTGTTTATATTGCCTCACTTCTTTAAGGACGTAGGGCAGAGTGCTAGAAAGAGGATGCGTTTGCATCTTGAAGCTACTGCTGACTGGCTATGTGACCTTAAACAAATTACCCTCTCAGAGCCTCAATTTCTTCACCTGTAAAAAAATTACATTCATAATACCAATCTGTCATGGGGATAATAAATGAGGATTAAATGAAATAACTTGTGCAAAGTTCTTACCATAGTGCCTGAAAAATACTAGGCTCTTAGTTAGGGTTAATTCCCTTCCCCTGAGTACCTTAGTTGGTTACAGCTTTGTCTTTGAAATGCCCCTGGCAGAATAGAAATTGTGTTATCTAGGACAGGGGTCCCCAACCCCTGGGCCTTGGACTGGTTCAGGTCTGAGGCCTGTTAGAAACTGGGCCGCACAGCAGGAGATGAGTGGCGGACGAGTGAGTGAAGCTTCTTCTGCACTCCCCATCACTCACATTACCACCTGAACCATCATATATCTCCCCCACCCCGCCACCATCCGTGTAAAAATTGTCTTCCACGAAACTGGTCCCTGGTGCCAAAAAGGTTGGGGACCACTGATCTAGGAGAGCAACATATTGACTCAATAAACTTGTTAACACATTTGCATGAGTTAAATGTATTTATTATTAACTTTATAATGTAAATAGCTGGGTCATCAGGAAATGGGACATAGACCAGGATTTGATTTAGAGACAGAAAGTTGGGCATAATCAGGAGGACAGGCTCTTGAATGAGGCAGGACCAGGCAGGGTGCGGGGCTGTGGGGACAGCGTGAAGTTCTAGATATGAGGGGGTGGCATAAATAGGTCAGGAGTTTGGGAAACTGACAGCAAACTCCATTCATGTCACCATTTTGTCTGGACTTGTCTGGGCTTGTGTTTGTTTGTAGTTGAAGTCTCCGTCTTCCTGGTACTGTTGAAGATCCTCATCATCAAGAAAGAGTGCTAAGTGCCAAACTGAAGGATAATTTAGAGTGATATACTCAGTGGATACCGAAATTGGTTTGAATAATCTGTTCAACTATTCTTAATCAGTTTCCTGATTACTAATAAAAAACTCAACGAAAGAGGTAACAACTTGAACATTTTATTATCTAATTTTGAAGATACTCACCCTACTTTATTTCATGAAGAAAATAAGGCACAGAAAACTTGAGTAGCTTATTTTTAAAATTGCATCAGAATAGAAGGATAGGCCCTATATCCAAGTATGGGTCCATGATTCCATTTCTAGAATTCTGAAATCCAAAAGCCTCTGAAAACCAAAAGTTGTTTTTATTTTGTTTTGTTTCTTAAATGTTTGGCATGAAAACTAAGTTGGCAGCAAGACTTGACCCAAACAGACAGGTTAATTTTACTCCTTATTTATCCCACTTAGCGTGACTCTTCAGACATTTTACTGCAGAAATATTAATGTGTTAAATTACCAGGGGTGCCCTAGACCCCACTTAGAACTTCCTAAATTCTGAAACATATCTGACCTCAAGGATTTTGGTTAGAGATTGTGGGACTTGCACTATACTACAATAATAATTATCTTTATTATTACTATTATTTTAGTTTAATCGTACTTAACAAACTTCAAATACAAAAATTCGTATTTGAAAAATATAAATTAAGGGGTGATTTCTCATTATTCAACATGTAGGCATTTATGTAATCTCTCTGTTTTCAGAAAGGGAGTGTTGCCTGCCGTATCTTGCCTCTTACTCCTCCTCATCCTGTTTTATCTTCTCCAGAGAATAAACCTCCAGGCTTCTGCAGGGGGTGGGCAGCTGCCTGACTGTGTGGACATTTGTTTCTTAAACAGACTTTCAACTGACCTTCCTGTTTAGAGTCCCACGTCCAGCCCTAAATCTTCCAATTCCTGAAATTTTAGGGGTTATGCAGAGTAAATAGTATTGTTTCTTGGCTTTCTGTAATTCAAGTTTTATTTTTAATTTTTTTTCCAAATTAATTAACACTGGGCATTTAGCGTTCCAGTTTTTGAAATTTTGTTGCTGTGATCTTCTCTCTTTTCTTACAGTTTATACTTGAAGATAATAATGATTACCCACCCCGCCAAAAAACCTTTACATTTTCGTGGTTTTGGGGTTTCAGTGAGGGAGTGGAAGTTAAGTATTTGAGTTCTGTCTGCTAAATCAGGAACTGAGCACTTTATTTAAAATAGCTCAATGTTTTTCCTGTGTTCATTTTGTACAGTTTCAGTTTATCTTTCTACTAGACTGTCAGTCTCTTACAGACAGAGACCAAGGTCTTCAGTGTTTGGTTGAACTCCCTAAGGTCTTGCTCTCTGTGCAGGCTCCTAGAGCCGTTGTGAAACTGGACTTACCTTTGGCCTGGGATGGGATGATTTCAGGGAAGAGCTGATCAGGATTAGGGTTGAAGCAGAGGAGACTCTGGCATCTGGGAAATGTTTGGTTTCTTAAGAGACTTCGACAGCAACAATTATGGATTTCTAATGAATACATTAGAGTCCACACCACCATGGCTGTAAGTAAGGGTAACATCATAAATATTTAACAATGAGTATGGCAGGGCTGGTGACCAGTTCTGAGACTCCTTTGTACTGTATTGATGCATACCAGCTAACTACCCACCTAGGCTTCTACTTAGGTTCCAGGAAGCCCCCAGCTTTCTCCAGCTCCTGCCTTTATTACCTTGCCCTAATTTCCAGAATGGAGCTTTAGAAAAATGGGTTGGGGCTACTTTCCCCACCTCCCAGGCTTCCTCCTCAAAACTTATACTCCTCAAGTGTCCCTGTGAACAGTGGCAAATACTAGGTGCTGTGGAAATAGAATTATGGTCATCGCCTTTGGGGAGGAGTGTGATGCCAAATAGAGAGAGGGAAGGAATATAGGAGGCAGAGGCAGTGTGAGGTTAGAATGAGCAAAATCAGTCTTATCCAGAGGACATTTCTGCATTAGCAGACTTATCCTAGGCCACCAGAGTCCTGAGCATTTCCCCTGTCAATTCAGGCAAGCAGACATACTCTGCATGACTGCTCTCCCCTTGTCCCCCTTCCCCTAACCTCTTCGAGCTTCCTGCATCCTCCATCGAGCTTCTAGGGGAAGGATAAGGGAAGAGCCAGGAGGGAGCAGTTTTAAGTATAGAGGCACTACCTCTGAATGGCCAAATAGTGTAGACTGTGGTGGAAGGTGAGAGCTCGAGGTGCTGTAGCAATGAGGGTCCACCATAGAAACAGCTAAGCAGGCACAGAGGGATGCTTTCCTGTCCTTTCCATTCATGTCACTTATGTAACAAGGTGAATAAGTATGTATATAAGGCATTTTTTTGAGTAAAAAATCAGATAAAAGCTTTTGGTAGATGAAGAAAGGACATAGGATTAGAGAAAATTGGGAAGCTACTACCTTTATATTTTAAATGGTTCTACTATGTTACAGGGTCTTTGGTTAGGCTGCTTTGGAAACTTCGTCTTGGTTTCTGACTTCTGCCATCTTGGCATCTGCAGGAGAGGAACCCAGGGCTGACTTACAATTAAGCATTCCAAATTGTGGGGTATTTGGAACTGTAGGTTCGAGGGTTAAATTCCTGGTTTCCAGTGGCTCTTCCTGTGCACCCTCTTATTTTTCCACATCTTGTTAAACAGTAATAATTAGAGAAACATTTGAATGTTTCTTCATTTGCCAGAAATTACTCCTAAGATTATTTCTTTATGTCTATCATGGTAATGGTTTGTAGTGCAGCAACGTGAAATTGTGCTGGTCATCACCTTCTAGAGAAATGGAACAGAACCTTAGAGCTGAAAAGCTGGTTGGGTGAACTGAGGGCATGAAGGAGTGTTGTCACAGGGATCCTCTGACTCGGGGGTAGCCTTCCTCTCTGGAGGCTGCCACCTATATAGGGCCAGTAAGGATCTGAACGTAGATACTATCTGGGAGCAGGGTGGTTCTCAGATCTGCCAATAAGGTCACTGACTGTTTACATTAGTCCTTAGCTGACGTTATCACTATCTTTTTTCAGTGTTAATCTTTAGTAAATCCCAAGCTCAGACACATCTACTGAGAAAGCAGTTTGGGTCCATATACAACTATTGAGCATCTCTGAATGTCAGATGCTGTGTTAGCTCTTGGGGTGACAGGGGCAACACTGTTCTTGCCTTTGAACTTACAGTCTAGTGGGAGGAAACAGATACAGAAACAGATAGCTTTAAACAGTGTGGTTCTGAGGAATAAATTGGGGAAAACAGCTTGTTGACTAGTTAAATCTGGGAGCTAAGAGAAAGGAGAAGTGTCTGGGGTCACCTTCAGATACTGCCAACCATTTTCTCCTCCTTGAACTCTCCCTCCCTGGGGTTCCACACACTATCTTACAGTTCTGTCTCTCATACTCTCCTTCAATAGATCCACTTCAAAGACTGTCTTTAAATGCTGTCCCCGAGCCCCCTCTTCAGCCGTCTGCTCTTTTCTCTATCTTCTTCTCACAGAGGAAGGATTTCCAAAGCTCTGTCTCCATCTCAGACCTCTCTTCTAACAGCACATTCACATTTTCCAGCATCTACTTCATCGCTTCAGCTGCCACAGGCACTGCAGACTCAGTGTGCCAAAACTTCTAGCCCCCAAAGCTGTGTGTCTTCCTGCTGCCCTCTCCCACACTGCCTGGGACACCCTCTATAGAAGGAAATAGAAATGGACAGAAGTCTCATGCAGCACTGTCCAACAGAAATATGTCAGCCACATATGTACTTTAGACTTATCTACTAGCCAAGTTAAAAAAAAAAGAAACATGAAATTAGTTTTAATAATATATTAACCCAATACACAGCATGTTATCACTTCAACACATAATCAATATAAAAATTATTGAGATATTTTACATTCTTTTTTTCATACTGAAGCTTTGAAATTCAGTGTACTTTAATCTCAGTTTGGACCAGCTGTTGTTTGGGCCAGTACTTCAAGTGCTTAATAGCCACATGTGGTTATTGGCTCCTATGTTAGAGCGTGCAAGTCTAGAATGAAAAAGGTAGTTTTGCGGCTGGGTAAAAACGGTCTTGTAAGAAGTATTGTAGATACATGGAAGTATGATAGGATACATACATTATAAGCATCACTATTTTTATGATTCATGTATATTCTCCATTCCTTATGGTTTCCCTCTAATATTTAGAGAAGCTTTTGAAATTTCAGTGTTTCTCAGAAGTGCTAAGAATTCTTCCTCCAATGCTGGGAAGGGATTTTCAAGAGAGTAGCTCATCTCCCTCCGCTCCCCCCTCCACAGAACCCCAAGAGGAAGGCGAAATTGTCAGCACAGAGCCCCCCCACCCCCCACCCCCGCACTTGGATAGTCCCTTCCACTGAAGCTTATTGTGCAATCTCTGGGTTTTGTTTTAGAAGGAAATTGCTTTTCTTCACAATTCCTTTTCAAAATTTTCATACCTTAGCTGCCAGAAACAAAATGTATTTACTTTACAATGGTTATTACAGCCAAAGCCACCATATATCCCGGATTGTTCAAGGATGGTGTTAATTTTTAATACTGTCTCTTTCAGTCCATGCATCTTGAATTTTAGTTCAGAAAATAGGATCTCTCTTTCACACTCCTGAGTGTGAAACAGTGGAGAGTACTGTGGTGATCAACCAACTGGCGCTCACCAGTTCCTGGAACTTAGAACTTAATTCTGGATGCTTTTCTGTTGTTTCAGTAGACTGCTCCTTTCCCTGCTCCTGCTCCTAGGGAGGCCATCCCTTTCCTGTGGTAACAGGTCATGAACCTGGGCAGTAGCCCGTCCTTCTCAGGAGGCCTAGTTTATACTACTGTTCATAAATCAATCTGAGTTTTAAGAGGTGCTTTGTTTTTGAAGAAGAAGAGATTTCTAAAGTTATGTAGAGGCAACAAAGCTTTCTAAGAATATTTTTGGCAGGCTGATACAGAAGTATTTAAAAAAAGGAAAAGATACAGGCCCTGGGAGAGTGGTGTTAGCCGTTGGGACACCAGCCAGATATTGGTGCTCACAAATTGGGGGAGACAATGGTCTTTACTGTTACTGTTCAAAATGCTGTTCACGGTCTCTTATCGTCAACTAAAATTATTTCACTTTCAAGGTCTAGGCCAGTGTTAGGTGGGGTGGAGGAGGGCTTTTGCCTAAGGCCTGCCTTCCACGCGGGCGTCCCGGGGAAGTGTCCAGTGTCCCACCCGGTGGGCCTCTCCCCCCAGGGCGAAGGGCACCCGGAAGCGTGGGGGGGCGGGGAGGCAGTGGGGGAGCGAGGCGGGGGTCGCGTTGCCCAGGTTTTCCCGGCTGTCAGTCTCCCAGCGTCCCCAGCTTTCCAGGTAGGGACGACCCCTCCCACGCAGCGCAGTTCGGGCGGGTGGGAAGGAGGGGCTGGGCTCCGAGCGCCCGCCCCTCCATCTATCACATGGCCGGAGAGCCACAAAAACAACAGCTTTGGCCAAGACCGTGACTTCAGGAAGGGGAAAGCAGTGTTCTCGCAGCCAGCCCCCACCCCATGGAGGAGAGTTTTCTTGAATCCTTTGGGAGGCTGAGCCTCCGGCAGCAGCAGCAGCCGCCTCGGCCGCCCGCCCCGCCGCCCCCGCGTGGGACACCTCCGCGCCGCCACAGCTTTCGGAAACACCTCTACCTCCTGCGAGGCCTCCCGGGCTCGGGGAAAACTACGCTGGCCAGGTAATGACGCGTCCGGGCGCCGCGCGCGGACCCAGCCGAGCCAGCCCCTTGCCCGGCCCCGGCCCGAGACTGACGGGTGGAAGCCGGGCCGCCCGGTGCCAGCCGGGCCGCGGGCTCGAGACGCGGGTGGCCCGTCCCGTTGGTTTCCATGCTGCACCCTCGCAGGAGGACGGCTGTCAGCACTGCGCCTGGCGCGAGCCCCAGATGGCACCGGCCCCCGCACGGCCCCTGCGCCAGCCGGGCGGGTAGCCTTCGCCCGGAGCCTCGCAGTGCGGGGTCGGGGGCCCGCGGGCAGTCTTCTTCAGGAAAGCCCGATGGCGACTGCAGAGGAAACCACCGGGCCTCCCGCTGGCACGCAGGCACCCGCCACGGTGCGGCAACAGGCGTTTTAAACCTGAGCGGAGAAGTGGGGGCCCAGGGGCAGGGGCTGGGACCCGGGCGCGCGGCCGCGTAGAAAATCTGGCGGAGGGAGGCAGCCCTGCGTGTGCTTTGGTGGCTGCGAAGGCGCACAGGTGCCCGGGGGAGGGGGTTGCGCGGCCGCTGGAGGCCGTCATTGACACAGCTTCGCAACGGGAGCCCAAATTGGTTTACTCGCTAGGTGCGCCAGCGGCCCCCGTACCGGGTCAGCGTGAATTGCACGGCCGCGTTGCTGGGGCCACGTTGCTAGGCCCGCCGCTCCAGCCTCAGCTCCCTCCACTCTGTCCTGCGCCTGATGTTCCTGCAGCGCTGAACTGTTTCTCTCCTTGCCTTTGCTGGCGCTGCCCCGCGTGCCTGGTTTGCCTGCCCGGGTTGCCTTCTACCGCTCTCTCCCCTACTGATTCCACCAGCCCTTTACGACTCAGGCTTATTAATCCTCGCCCTCCGGGCTCCCCCGCTTCCTGTTTACACCTCTGTGGCTGCGCTTGGTTTCGCACATGGTTTCGTTTATCCTTCTGTAAGTTTCTTGAAGGTAGGGGCCGTATCTTACCCCGCAAAGCACAATGTTTGGCAGTAGTATGTGTTCAATAGAAGTGGTCCCTTGCCCTCAAAGAGCTTTCCATCTCACCAGAGAGGTAAGGCTAGCTGTAGAACCATGGGACTGGCCATAGAACTGTGGAACCAATGAAGAAGAATCAAGGTCGTAGCACACATTGAGAAGCGGATTTGAATGGTACACAAAGACCGTGGGAGGAGGGTCTGGGTTCTTTAGGGTCAGGGAACTGTGACAGCCCTGGTGTTGTGCTGCCAGTTTTAGTTAGGATTCCTGGTTGATTTGTGGAGTAGAAGCCTTTAGCAAAACAATATTGCTACATTTTCACAGATTCAAGAGATGGGCGACTTCCAAAGGGCCATTGGTACCCTTTTCTAAGAAACACGCACATTTCAATAGGCCTTCTCTCTGGCTGGGTAGAGAATGGGGGAGCCTGCCTAGAACCCAGCAGAACTTGGTTATTTTATGATACAGTCATGGTGGGTACATCTGTTATCTGTTACATCTGTTACCATCTTCTGAAATCAAATCCCGATCAGTTTTACTTCGGCTTTGCTGGTCTGTGGCCTATCACACACTGTCTGAGAAGGCAGTAAACATCTTTGGCCAGATTTTGTTTATAATTAAAGAAGGGAAGTAATATGGTGAGTGGAAGGTGCACAGAATTGAACAGCAGAAGCCGTGAGTTTGGGACCTCACTTTCCTCAACTCTAAAGCGAGTGGATTGGCCTGGGTAGTCTTTAAGGTCCCTTCTGGCTCTAACATTCTACACTTTTAGGATTTTAATTCCTGGTTGACATTTGGCTAAGCGGAGGACACCGGATGAGAGACCAGCTTATTAAAGAACATCTCTCTAGGGACGACTGGTGTGAGCACTTCCCTGGGAGTCTGAAGATTGTGCCTTTAGATTCTCTTCATCACAAAATAGTTGGTGACTTTGGGCAATCACCTGCCTTTAATTCTTTTTACTTTCCTTTACATGTGAATACTGAGAAGGAATTAGATGATTTACTGAAGATCTTTCTAGCTCTTAATTTCTAGTTGTCAGACTTAAAAATGTTTTATTAATAATGGCTAGGTAGGGAGCTCTGACCTTTGAGTCAATCTATGGCTTCTTTTTTTTTCTTTCTTTGCCTGTGCCCCACGGCTTGTGGGATCTTAGTTCCCCAACCAGGGATTGAACCCGCACCCCCTGCACTGGAAGTGCGGAGTCTTAACCACTGGACTGCCAGGGAGGTCCAAGCTCTGCCACTGACTCGATATGATCTCAACTCCTCTGCACCTCAGTTTCCTTCCCTTTTAAATAGGGCTATCTGCTCTGTCTACTTCAGAGGACTCTTGTGAGGATTAAATGTGTATGAGAGAACTTGTTAAACTTTAAAGTGCTGTATAAATTTTAAGAGGCATTAGTTACTGCCGAAGATGTTGATCAGCAGAGATAATCTTCAAGGTGTTCATAGGGAGAAGTCTGGCTCTGAAGTGAAGGAGGCAGCTGGGAGTTGACATTGTGAGTTCTCTTGATAGGCTGGGCATTGGCAGTTCTGAGAGCACAGGACTTTGGCCCTGCTTTGGGGTGTGTTGTGCATTTACATGGAAAACAGGAAAGTAGGCAAGGATACAGTCCACAGCTCAGCGAGGAGAGAGGTCTGCAGGGAGGATGCAAGGTGTAGTGGGTGTGACAGGCCATGTCCTTCAAGGAGCTGCCTTCCCCACTTTTTTGTTGGGGGGTCAGGTTGGGGAGAGAAGGAGAATGGCAAATTATTAAAAAAAATACATGTGTAAGAAAATAGTAAAACTGTAAGCCTATCATGTATTTTTGGATTCTGGGAAATTCATATTTTCATTATTCTATGTATTTTCCAAATTTTCCATAATGGACATGTATTTCTTGGATCAGAAAAATAAAACTTTTTTTTCTATAAAATTTGGAAATCGTTTTTACAAATGCGGGTTCAACTTTTTTCTGCTTAACTTTTGTTTCTCATTTGATTAAAGAATTAAAAATGTTTTTGAAATTAGAATATGTCTGGTCTTCCAAATCAATGTTATATTTCTATGCTTTTCACCTATATGTTTTCAGTTTGCAGGGACTGGAATGTGGAAACCATCTATTTAAATTCTTTGGACAGGTTAAAAAAAAGCAGTTAGAGTTGTATCTAGTTTAGAATTTTTAAGTACATCAGAGTACTAAAAATTTAGCTTGTCCCTTATATGTGTTTTGTCACCTCTGTTTCATTTAAAAAGCGTTTCAAAAATAGGTTCTTACCATTGACCTGTAAGTCCTGCTTCCAGGAATTCATCCTAAGACAATAACTGGACAAGTGCATGAGGATAGAGGGATGTGCAACAGAGTTTTTGATGTGATAGAAAAAAATATGAAAAAGAAAAAAATGTGAGCCAACTTAAGTGTACAAAAATAGAGGATTGGCTTATAAGTCATGAGTCATTAGTGAGAACATAGATGTACAATTGACTACAAATAAATACACAAAAATCCCATTTTCTGTTCAAAGAAATGTGTAAGAAGATATTGTTCATAGTGTTAACGCAAGTTAGTGTGCCGGACGCACAGTGAGGCCAAACAAACTTAACGTTGGAGTTTGGAACAGAGGAAGGTTTATTGGAAGCCCATGCAAAAAGAGGTGGCTCATGCCCTAAAAAGTCCTGAGCTTCCAGAAGGGCTTCTGCAATGCACTTTTAAAAGCCAGGTGGAGGGGGCGGGTCGCAGGGTTTGTGATCAGCTTGTGCACGGTTCTCTGATTGGCTGATGGTGAGGTAGCAGGGTGGTATCACAGGGAGGCCTGGAGCTGTGTGTTTATGGTCATCAAGTAGTTAACGTCTTGCATTTGTTGGAGAGGGGAGTTTTTTACATCTGCAAGACAACTCAGGAAATGTGCGTCAAATACTATTATCTAGATAGTTCAGAGAGGAGCCAAAGCAGAGGATATGGGGGAAGGCCTGTCCCAGGAATGCCTCCATGGGGTCCTGCTAGGTTACAATAGTTGTTGATTTTTAGGCAGTGGGATGGAATATAGACTTTTGCCCCTGAGTTATTTTCTCATTTTTTCTACAACAAATACATATTACTTGTTAACTTTTTAAAGGTGAAAATAACTTTTTAAGTTAGCTGCAAATAGTTTTATTCAGTAACTTGGCTCGGTAGACCTAGGTTGTGTGATGAAGCATTATTAAATAACCAAGTAAATATGTCATTTTCTATATAAAAAGGCTTTCCTAGGTTTATTCTTGATTGGACATACTAGAAAGCTTTTTTAATCTGTAAGGAGACTGATTTTAATTATTTGGTGCTATTATTTAATATTTTATTAATTAGCATATGAACTAGCATAGGTCACTTAATTGAACACTTCAGGTTCTTCTTCATTAAAATGAAGCTAATATTCCATTAGTAAGTTTATTGTGAGGATTTAAGGTACTGTGGTCAACAAGGATCCTATGCTTATGAATGTGAAAGCACCGATGAATGTGTGGGCCATATAAATACCAACTATTGTTAATTTTTCACTAGTCAACAATAGTAGTATTTACTGAGTACTTATAAGACTGTTAGCACTTGCTTAGTAAGGTATATACAAAATAAGATTAAGAGAAGGAGCCTACACAAGACCAACAAATGGAAGACAATAACCAGTACACTGCTGTGGGTAAGTAAAGTCTCATGGGGAATAGCCTGTTCTTTGCTGGTGGTGTTCAAGGCCAGGGGAGTCACTGAGCATGGTTAGGAAGATAGGATAATTAGGGAAGAGCTAGTCTCCTCCATGTGGAGATGATTCTTGACCTGGCCTTGAAGACCAGGAGGATGTGACTGCACAAAGGAAGAGGATTACTATCATGAATAAGGAGATGGAGATGGGAAAGAGCTGGATGTTCTAGGCTCATGAGGAGCATGGTTTTACTGCAGTGGGTTGTTTATATTAGTGAGTGTGTTGGTTAGGTAAACCCAGGGCCAGATCATGGAGAACGTTAAAATCTGGATAAAGGAGTACAGGGTTGAGAGAAGAAACGGGATTCCTGTCCTAAGACCCTTTCACTCTCAGCACGTGATCCAGAACTATTTCTTTTTCCACAGCTGAACTGATAAACTCACTTGGATCTGCACTTGTTCTGTCCTCCAACTTCAGTGAAAACATCTGTGGACGTCTGTTTACCTCTGTGCTTTCTTCTGTGCGTGTGTGGACATTTTAACTGCTTTTAAGTGTCCAATTAACTGGTATTAATTACATGATGTGCAACCATCTCCACTACCTTTTTAAAAAAAATTTTATCACCACAAACAGAAACTCTGTACCCATTAAGCAATAACTGCTCATCCTCCCGCCCTCGCCTCAGCCCCTGGTAACCTCTGATCTACTTTCTGTCTCCATGTATTTGCCTACTCTAGATACCTCATGTAAGTGGAATCATACAGTGTTTGTCCTTTCGTGTCTGGCTTATTTCACTTAGCTTAATGTTTTCAGGCTTCATCCATGTTGTAGCATATGTCAGAACCTCATTACTTCGTGGCTGAATAGCATTCCCTTGCATGGATATACCACTAAATTGTCCTTTTGAAATGAAATGAAATGGCAATAGTATAGTCTTTTTTTTTTTCTTAATGACGTTATTTGAAAAATTAAAAGTTATCAACCTTATGTCAGTCCCCGGAATGTTTTTGAATCTTTACATATCAATCAAAGCAAAGTCTGGGGACCACACTCTAGGACATATGTCCTTTGCAATGTGCTAGTTTGTTTTGGCACCATCAAAAACGGTTTGTAACATGGATTCGGTAGGTTCAAAGGATGTTCACTGACAGCTGTCTTTTCTCCTCATTTTTATCTCTGGACAACATGGAATTTTCCATCAAAAGAAATACCTTTTCATTATTTCTTGGCATTAGAGCTTTCCAAAGAGGTGAAAGGATGCTTTCCTGATGTGCTGCAATGATGGGACAGAGATGGGGACAAAGGTATACTTTACAAACAAACACAATTTTTTAAAAAATATGGGAAACAGTGAGAAGAGGGGATTAGTTAACCAAGTAGTGAGTAATTAGACCCCAAAGTGTACTCACTCCACAGTGCACTAAGCCAGCAGGCCTGGACCATGGTGTTTTTAATTATGAGCATAGGGCTCTCATAAATAAAAGCAAGGTCAAAATAGGAAGTTGGCAGTATTCCAAGTCTGTGTGTATGAAAATAGAGTATCAGGCAGGTGACGTCTCAGAGTTTTAGCCACTTAGGTCTACTTGGAGAAGGTACTTTTTATATTTTTAGTAATTTTCCTAAGATGGGTCCTGAATCTCTTCTCCCCATCGCTGAGAATCCTTGCAGTGCCTCTCTTTGGAGGCTGGGATGAATGAGTACTATATGTGCTTCCTATGTTCACAGAGAGTAAGAACACACTCTGCAGTATGTGTTCACAATCACTTACTAGAAAGGTAACACAGGAGAATCCCCACCACCATAGTCCTGGAGCTGTCGGGGTAGTGGAAGAAGACCCTGCTGAATTGGGCAATATAGTGTCGCAGATGTGGTTATGATTAGAGAAGCAGTAGGAATAGAGGAAGAAATGAAAGGGGAGGAATGTTTTCATAGGAAAATCTCAGGAAATGAACAAGAAGTTCCCACAGTGTTCATCTAGTCCAAGCTCAAGACACTAAACTCTGAGAAGTTATATACTTTTAAAAAAAATTTTTATTGAAGTATAGTTGATTTACAATGTTGTGTAATTTCTGTGCAGCAAAGTGACTCAGTTATATATATATACACACACATATATATATATTCTTTTTTTTTTTTTTAAATTTATTTATTTATTTTTGGCTGTGTTGGGTCTTTGCTTCTGTGCGAGGGCTTTCTCCAGTTGCGGTGAGTGGGGGCCACTCTTCATCGCGGTGCGCAGGCCTCTCACTGTCACGGCCTCTCCCGTTGTGGAGCACAGGCTCCAGACGCGCAGGCTCAGTAGTTGTGGCTCACGGGCTTAGCTGTTCCGCGGCATGTGGGATCTTCCCAGACCAGGGCTCGAACCCGTGTCCCCTGCATTGGCAGGCAGATTCTTAACCACTGCGCCACCAGGGAAGCCCGTATATATATTCTTTTTCAGATTCTTTTCCATTATGGTTTGTCACAGAATATTGAATATGGTTGCCTGTGCTATACAGTATGACCTTTTTGTTTATCCATCCTATATATAATAGTTTCCCTCTGCTAATCCTAAACTCCCATTCCTTCCCTCCCCTACCCCCCTCCCCCTTGGCAACCACAAGTCTGTTCTCTATATCTGTGAGTCTTGTTTTGTTTTGTAGATATGTTGATTTGTATTGAATTTTAGATTCCACATATAAGTGATATCACTTGGTATTGGTCTTTCTGACTTACTTTGCTTAGTATGATAATCTCTAGTTGTATTCATATTGCTGCAAATGACATTATTTCAAGAAGTTGTATATCTTGATCAAGTTCATAGCAATGAATTCTCCTTATTTCTAATCAGAGCTTTTTCTTCTGCACCAAAGGAAGAGACTAGTGGGACTAAGGTGGTAAAAGTATAATGAGGTTGGTTTCGATCTACTGTTCATGAAAAAACAGGTAAAGGCCCTATTAAGTGGGCTTAGTTTATTACCTGGATTTCAACTGTCAGGGTAAGGAAGCCACATGTTATTATTTGTCAGTATTGGTGATATGTTTCTTCTAATACAAAAAAAAAAATAGCGAGAATTGATTTTATTTATTTTTGGCTGCGTTTTGAGTCTCCATTGCTGCACGTGGGCTTTCTCTAGTTGTGGTGAGCTGGGGCTACTCTTCATTGCAGTGCGTGGGTTTCTCATTGCAGTGGCTTCTCTTGTTGCGGAGCACGGGCTCTAGGCACACGGGCTTCAGTAGTTGTGGCACACAGGCTCAGTAGTTGTGGCTGGCAGGCTCTAGAGCACAGGCTCAGTAGTTGTGGTGCATGGGCTTAGTTGCTCTGCGGCATGTGGGATCTTCCCAGACCAGGGCTCAAACCCGTGTCCCCTGCGTTGGCAGGCGGATTCTCAACCAGTGCACCACCAGGGAAGCCCCAATTTTCTTTATTAATGTGGTACCATTGAGGGCCATGGGGAGAGATGAAATTTGGATTTCTAAATAAGTATTCATATTTATCCTGACTATGATGTGTTGGGGAGAGATAGCCAACACTGACCTCCCAGGGTTATCTCATGTTTCTTCCTCATTCACTCACGTGACAGGATATTTATAACATAACCCAACTTAGTGCCCAGGTTCCTTCTTGGCATTTTGACGAACTCTTCTCTATATAATGGCAACCGTTCTAGGCCCATTCGGACTCTAGAGGAACCCAGTATGAAATTATTATCATTCCAAGTTACCTAAAGATAGCTAGGTTCTATGAGATTAAGGAAATAGTACGATAAGAGGAAAACTAGTCTCACGTCTGATTGTTCCTTCATAATGCTCTCCGTCGCATTGCAGGCATGGCTTGGGGAGAAGGCTATCTGTTTTGATCAAGGTAAGAGCCTGGGAAAGGGTATGGCAGTAATGGAGACAAAAGAAAGCCCACATTTACTGAGTATTGACTGTATGCAGGCACTATATATGCTAGCTTACTGGATCTTTACAATAATCCTAACATGGAGTGTTTTTATGTTACAGATGAGGACGTTAGGATCAGAGAATCATGCATTTGATTCTGAGATTCAGGATTTCATAATGCACAAAGTGGTCTTACCAGCGATGTTCATGGACAAAAACACCTACATCCACTTTTGACGATTAAGGAGTCCTGTTGAAGTATTGTATAACTAGAATATTTCAGTGTTCTTTACCCATACTTTTTAAGGTTATGATGAAGAAAAGGGTCTGAAAGGGACCTTCTCTGCCATCCAGAAAGGCCCTCTGGATGGTAGCACCTCTCCAACCTTCTTTGCCCCTTACTTTGACTTTCTTTTCTTTCTTGAACTTAGCACCACTTGGCATATACATACCTGTTTATTATCTGTTTCTTTTATGAGAAGGTAAGCTTCATGAGATGTGATGCAAGCTCCATGAGATCAGGGGCTTTATTCTGTTCAGTCCCTAAAAGAAGGCCTGGCACATAGTAGGTCTAAATATTTGATGGATGTGTTAATTCCAGAAACTTCCTAAGAGTTGGTAGCTCAGAATCAGCATGGGTCTTGAGTAAACAACAAAACCAAAAAGGAGATTATTCTGTTGAGAATAGACAAGAGGGGGAAAAATAAAGAAAAAGAAAAAAAACCTTTAATTCCGTTCATAAGAAACCCATTCCTGTGTTTTACATGTGAAAATGTTTCATGTGCCATCTCCTTCACCCAATATTTATCCTAAAGAGAGATTTAAAAATAAGTAGTGGGCTTCCCTGGTGGCGCAGTGGTTGGGAGTCCGCCTGCCGATACAGGGGACACGGGTTCAAGCCCCGGTCCGGGAAGATACCACATGCCGCGGAGTGGCTGGGCCCGTGAGCCATGGCCGCTGAGCCTGCGCATCCGGAGCCTGTGCTCCTCAACGGGAGAGGCCACAACAGTGAGAGGCCTGCGTACCGCAAAAAAAAAAAAAAAAAAAAAGTATCAAAGATACAGCTGTTTTCCCATTTAAACAGCAGTCAAAAAAGAGCCCAGAGTGACAGTTTTCCTGTCTGGCCACTGTTCTGTTGTCTGTAACTGCTTTATGACATTTTGGGAAAACACAGCTAAAAACAAGTTAGTGCTGAGGTGGGTGTGCTTCTGATTCCTTCTCCTCTTAAGAGCATGGCTGAGTTGAAAACATAAAACATAGCCTGTGGCATTGCCGGATTCTCTGGAAGGGTGCTGTTTGCATTCAAGATACTGAAAGGAATTTCTCCTAGAAACTGCAGTGGAGCCACACTGGCACATGAGGGCTAAGTATTAGTCTGGTTTTGGATCTCATAAACATGCCCTACTTTGGAGGTGTGAGGAGTGAGGGCAAGAGTGAGCGTAGGACAGCCTGGGAACTCTTCACTGGAGTCCCCTTAGCCACTGTGGCTTGACGGTATCCATGGTGCTGGTGATGGTTGAGCTCCATCTCTCCAAGGGCAGGGCTCAGCCTTGGCATGGTGGTTGGCAGCACCGAGAAGGGCAGGCCACACCGGGCTTCAGGGGAGACTAGCCTGAGATGTTTACAGACATGTCTCCCTCCCCATTCTCCTCAGGTTGTTGGGTCACTGAATCTGTTTCCTGCCTCCCAGCTTAAAGTCCTTGAGAATTCCAGTAACATCTAGAGGGAGTGCTGGAATCTAAGAATTCTCTCTCCCAGTCCTCTTTGGGGGTAAATCTGAAGTTTGGGTAAAATTCTCAACATGTAAAGATGAGTAAATAGAAATTCTCCTCACACAGTTTGGGACCCTATACAAAGTTTACATAATTAAGACAACAGAGCCTAACATTCAAGAACCATTCATACAGTTACCAAATATTTATTATCTCTCATGTACCTGGCATTCTTCTAGATGCTTAGAATAGAACGGTGAACAAAGGAAACAAAAATCCCTGCCTTCATGGAACATATATTCTATCAGAGAGAAAAATTTTTTTTCTGAAGGAAAGAAGGAAATTTTAAATAACATCTGCTCTGCTCTGTTCTTTCAAAAAACAAACAAAAAGGATTTAATAGCTATTCCACTTGGAGTATATACCCTCAGGAGACATTGTACATATGCACAAGGAGATTGGCACAGTGATGTTCACGAAAAGTTGTTCATGATAGAGAAAATTGCAAACAACCTCAATGTCACTAGAGAAAAGGATAAATGTGGTTTGTTTATCTTATAGCACTCAATCACAGTGGTTTAGTGTACAGCTCTGAGGCCAGAAGCCTAGGTTTTAATCCAGCTGTACCACTCTCTGGTCTTTTTTTTTCCGCCAGCTTTATTGAGGTGTAATTAACACATTGTGTAAGTTTAAGGTGTACAATATGTTGATTTGATACATTTCTTTATTGAAAAGTGGTTACTACCGGACATACCTGGTGGCGCAGTGGTTAAGAATCCACCTGCCAATACAGGGGACACAGGTTCGAGCCCTGGTCTGGGAAGATCCCACGTGCCGCAGAGCAACTAAGCCCGTGCACCGCAGCTACTGAGCCTGCACTCTAGAGCCCGCGAGGCACAACTATGGAAGCCCGTGCACCTAGAGCCCGTGCTCCGCAACAAGAGAAGCCACCGCAATGAAGAGTAGCCCCCGTTCGCAGCAACTAGAGAAAGCCTGCACACAGCAACGAAGACCCAACACAGCCAAAAATAAATGAATAAATTAATTTTTTTTAAAAAAGAAAAATGGTTACCACTGTTGTTAGCCAACGCCTCCATTGTGCCACATAATTACCATTCTTTTTTTGTGATGAGAATATTTAAGATCTACTCTTTCAGCTACTTTCAAGTGTATAATAACAGTATTAACTATAACCACCATGCTGTGCATTAGATCCCCAGAATTTTTTTTTTTTTTTTTTTTGCGGTATGCGGGCCTCTCACTGTTGTGGCCTCTCCCGTTGTGGAGCACAGGTTCCGGACACGCAGGCTCAGCGGCCATGGCTCACGGGCCCAGCCGCTCCGCGGCATGTGGGATCCTCCCAGACCCGGGCATGAACCCGTGTCCCCTGCATCGGCAGGCGGACTCTCAACCACTGCGCCACCAGGGAAGCTCCCGATCCCCAGAATTTATTCATCTGATAATTGGAAGTTTGTACTCTTTGAGCAACATTTCCCCATTTCCCACACCTTCAGCCCCTGGTAACCACCACTATACTCTCTTTCTATGAGTTCAACTTTTTTAGATTCCACATATAAGTGAGATCATACAGTATTTATCTTTCTCTGATTTATTTCACAACATAATGCCATTAAGGTTCATGCATGTTGTCACAAATGGCAGGATTTCCTTCTTTCTCATGGCAGAATAATATTCCATTGTATATATTTACCACATTTATCCATTTGTCCATTGACAGACACTTAGGTTGTTTTCATATCTTGGCTATTGTGAATAATGGTTCAGTGAACATGGGAGTGCAGATAACTCTTCAAGATCCTGTTTTCATTTTCTTTGGGTATATAACTAAAAGTGGGATTACTGGATTTTATGGTAGTTCTATTTTTAATTTTTTGAGAAACCTCCATTCTGTTTTCCACAGTGGCTGCACTAATTTACATTCCTTCTAACTGTGCACAAGGTTTTCCTTTTCTCCACGTCCTCATCAACACTTTTAATCTCTTGTCTTCCTGATGACAGCCATTCTAACAGGTGTGAGGTGACAGCTCATTGTGGTTTTGATTTGCGTTTCCCTGATGGTTAATGATGTTGAGCACCTTTTTACGTACCTGTTTGCCATTTGTATGTCTTCTTTGGAAAAATGTCTATTCAGATCCTCTGCCCATTTTTAAATTGGATTGTTTGGTTTTTGCTAATGAGTTATATGAGTTATTTATATATTTTGGATATTAATCCCTTATCAGATATATGATTTAGAAATATTTTCTTCCTTTTGGTAGATTGCCTTTTTATTTTGTTGATTGTTTCCTTTGCTGTACAGAAGCTTTTCAGTTTGATGTAGTCTTATTAATTTTTGCTTTTATTGCTTTTGCTTTTTGGTGTAATATCCAAAAAATCATTGCCAAGACCAATGTCAAGGAGATTTTCCCCTATGCTTTCTTCTAGGAGTTTTATGGTTCAGGTCTTATGTTTAAGTCTTTACTCCATTTCAAGTTTTTGTGAGCGGTTTAAGATAGGGGTCCATTTCCATTCTGTCTTAACCACTGCCACATACTAAACTAAAATTTTAGACGGACTGGGTAGTAAAATGTAATAGAACATGGATGAATATTTATATAATCTTGGGTTGGGAAAGACTTGTAAATATATTACCAAAGACAGAAAGTAGAAAATAAAAGATGGATACATGTGACTAAGAAAACTTCTAATAACTGAGACTTGTATGTTAGAGTTCATTATAAACAAAATTAAAAAGAAATCGATGTACTTAAGAATTTTACATATTCAAAAAGAAAGCCATAAACCTCCCAATAAGGAGGTTTTATTAGGACATGAAAATGCAGTTCACAAAAGAATATCTCTAAATGACCAGCACGCATAAGAAAAAGTATTTAAACTTGCTGGTAATCAAAGAAGTTGGGGCCAAACTAAATACCTAACCCCACACACAGAGCATTGGTTAAGTAAATTATGGTACATCCATATGAATAACTATGTCATAATCATTAAAAATAATGGCACAAAGTCATATTTCATGAGGTAGGAAATAATTGCTGTGGAAATAAGTTTGGTGAAAATAAGTTGGTATTCTCTACATTATGTTTCTGTTTTTATATAACAAAATATCAGATGAGAGAAAAAGAAAAAAATTCTGTCCCCTGGAAAAAGGATCAAAATATTAACAATTATTTTTAAGTGGGGGAATATAGGAACCTCTCCTATTTTGCAGTTTTCTCTTTCAAAATATTTTGCCTTGAATATGTATTACTTTGCTAATAAGAAAGGAAAAGTTGTATTTTTAAGGTTGGTGTAGACAAAGACACAGGAACCAGCTTGAAGGGGTACCTGCTGGTCAGATTTGGGGCCATTTGCTCATCATAAAGAATAATGATGGTAAGCATTATCAAAAGGGGACAGGGAAAGAGAGCTCTTCCTTACTAGACAATGCCACCTAGTAAATATAGAAGAAATTACATGGGGTAATCAGTATTTGCAATTCCCAATGTAATAACTGATTTGGCAGTGATCGGCAATGAATGTAAAGATCGTTGAGGGAAAGGTTGTTGGGGAACAGGATGTTACGTGGAGTCTCGTGTTTCACAACCCCCTGCCCACCAGCATTACATAGTATTACAAGGGAAGCAGTGCACCTTTACAGTGGAGAGATCTAGCTGACAGCACCTTTTAGCCAAGTGGTCAAACTTAGCACAATGGTACAAATGGTCATTATGTGCAATCAGAAGTATACAAACATCACCTCTGTACGTTCCTTCTAAAAATGTTTAACCTAGATCTAATTATGAGGAAACAATCATGCAAACCCAGAATGTGGGGCAGTCTCAAGCCAACCGACTAGACTTTTCAAAAAGGGAAACCAAAGAAGGCATGACAGTTCTAGATGAAAAGACACCAAAGAGACATAATAACCAAATGCAGTACTTGAACCTATGAAAGATATTATTGGTACCATGAAGGAAATTTTAAAATAAAAAAATCTATTAACATTAGCTATTATAAATAGCTATAATGTAAAATTACAATGTAAATTAATACACTTATAATTTATTTATAGTATATATTTATAATATTTGGTATAATTTATAATTATAATAAAGTAATGTAAATTAATGTTATTTTTAAGATGTGATATAATTATGTAGGAGAATGTTCTTATTTATAGAAGATACTTGACAAAGCATTTAGGAACAAAGTATCATGATGTCTGCAACTTACTTTTAAACGGTACATCAAAAATACATATGGGAGAGATGTAAAATAAATGAGGCAAAATGTTAACAACTGTAGGTGAAGGGTAAGGAGAGTTCATAGTATTATTCCTTCAACTCATTTCTATAGGTTTGAACCTTTTCTACATATAAAAGGTTGGGGGGGGAAGTTCAGGTGGCAATAAAAAGGAGAGGGCAAGTATGGAATAAATGAGACAAGGGACGTGGCAGCCCAGCAGTGTGGATCTTGTTTAGCTCTTGATTCACACAAACCGATTATAGTAATATGTTTATGAGAAAATCAGGGAAATCTGAACGCTGATGCGGTATTTGCTGAAATGAAGTATGAAGCAGATGGAACAAAACTGGCCGTATGATGATAATTGTTAAAGCTGGACGATGGGTACGTGGGGAATGATTATATTATTCTGCCTATTTTTGCATGTTGGAAAATTTCCATAATAAAAAGTTAGGGGTACAACTCAAAATTACATACTAATGTTGGACTTTTGTCAGCGAGTGGGGAGTAACTAATAGATATCTAAATATATTCCCATGGTTCTCTATTATTAAATAAAAGAATGATGTAAGTTGTGAAATCAAGATTAGAGCCTTGAGTTTCTCTTCACAGTAGTGCTTTCAAGTGAATTTGGGGGGAGCTGTGGAGGTGAAAATTATGTGGATGTAATTGTCTTTCTATTTTTTTCCCTTTTATTTTCATTCTCTCAATTTCCCTAATGCATGAGGCTCCTGACCACCATAAAGCAAGCTAGAGCTGGGGCATTATCCTCATCACTTCTGAAGCTGATGGAATGGTATTTATTGCTTCCACTTAAGTTTGAGACTCTCAGGATTGTCTATTTAATCAGTTTTTCATTTAGCTAGGAGAGCTTTTATTGTCTTGCATATTCAAGATGTACCATGACTGCCAGTGCTAATTTAACATTCAGGTGAAGATAAAACAAGTTTTCGAAGGAATGATCATTCAGTAAGATCATGAAGACCGCTTTTTCTTCCTCCCTTGCCCACACATTCCATCCGAGTTGTAAAGGTGAAAAATACTCATATTTTTGCCTTCCTGTTTGTTAGTAGGACCATGTAGGCTACAGTGGAAAACATGAGTAGATACGGCTATGTCTATGAAAAGAAAAACTCAACTCTGAAGATGGCAAAACAAAACCTATAAGTGGCAGACTTAATAGGAAAACAAATGAAACCAGATTTAGAAGGGATATCAAAAAAAAAAAAGTCCTGGAACTAATATCCAGAGTTGCTTAACATAGTACACAAAAGATAAGGAAAATAAGTTACACAGTATTATTTAAACTCTGAATGAAGCTTTCATGATTTAGACTAGATAATATTTATGAAAATAATTTAAAAACTGTAAAGCATTTACAAATATAAAATACACACACCTGAAAATGCAGTTAGTGTTGCCCTTAGATTTTCTTCTAAGGTGTCTTTATAATAATTGTTCTCATGGAGGTAAAGTTTGGATCTATGATTTGGGCTTTTCAGTTTGAGTGTCTTTAAAATCAAAAAGACATTTACAAGGAAACTATGCGAATTTGTTTCATCAGATCTTTATACTTTTCTTTCATGTCAGTTTCTGTATCTGTGGTAGATTTAAAATGGCCACATTTTCTTCACCACCTCTCCCATTATGTACACACTCCAATGTACTTTACTATGATGCCATGTAAACAGTCTTAGTTGGAAAATTTGACTTCATTTGTTTTCATTATCAATAAAATAACATACCTCACATTTGTAAAGTGCCTTAACCTCTTGGAAAATGTTTTCCCATACCTAATCTCATTTGAGCCTTACTAGAAGCTCTGTTTAATAGGTAGTGATTATTATACAAGTTTTCAGTCAGGAAAACAGAAGCTTAGAGAGAGAGATCACATGACTGAGTAGTCAAGAATTGAACCCAAGTGTTTCAACCCAAGCGCTTCATTATCTGTGGTTTCAGTGCCTTGCGTTCTTTCCTGATTAAAGAGAATTCTTCTTGATGGGGAAGAACAAACAGTTGAATAGTTCTGTTTTCTCTTTACATTTCCTGCCCTTGTCACCCTCCAACATTTTTTTCCTCCAACTTTTAAATTTCTTTTTATTCTGAGCATGGCCATTTTGTTATGTACTCTATTTGCCTGGTGAAATTGTTTGATGTTAGAATTATGCTGGTGAGTGCTGCAGGGAGAAGAGAAATAAACATACATTCATTGTGTCAGGTGCTGCGCGAGGTGCTTCCTCAAGTTATTAAGTCATCATCCTAACTTAGCGAGATAGGTGACATTATCCACAGTTTTTACAGATGAAGAAAAGAGGCTCAGAGATTTACCCAGTTACCTATCTAGCATAATAGCCATCTTCTCCCCAGAAAAGTCTGAATAAGGATTTCTAGTGGGAACATCTTCTCTGTGAAGTTTTGGTTTTGGTTTTGGTTTTGTTTTTGTTTTTTGCGGTACGCGAGCCTCTCACCGCTGTGGCCTCCCCCGTCGCGGAGCACAGGCTCCGGACGCGCAGGCCCAGCAGCCATGGCCCACGGGCCCAACCGCCCCGCGGCACGTGGGATACCCCCGGACCGGGGCACGAACCTGCGTCCCCCGCATCAGCAGGCGGACTCCCAACCACTGCGCCACCAGGGAAGCCCTGTGAAGTTTTTCTTGTGCAGAATTTAATGGGTTTTTTTGCTTTAAAGGGGGAACTCCATGATGGTTTTTCTTTTTTCTGTGATATTTTCATATTTAGAGAGAGTGATAGAGGTTTAGGAAGGCATGGGGAATGTTGGAATCTGCCTCTTTTCTTCTCCTGCTGTGGCTTTAAAATTCGGTTTAGGTCACTGCTAAAATGTTACCTAATAGAGGTAGCACACACATCACATCACTTTAATCTACATTTCATACCTCAACAAGAACCAATATCTCAGATGGGTCCTTATGGAGAACAGATCTCCAAGGCGAGGGGACCCAGGACAGGTGAGGGGATGCAGGAAGGGGCTGCAGCATGAGGGTGTGGGCAGTGGTGCATCACAGAGGAATGGCAGTAAGGGCTGTGCCCACAAGGAATGACTCTTGTCACACCCGCAGCGTAGCCTCCACAGGTTCATCTGGAGTCACTCCTGGTTGCTGCAAAAGTCAGTGGTGGTGAGCAGCACTTCCTAGTTTCAAGAGCTGGGCACCACCCACAGTCCCGTCAGCCTTCTCCTTCCCCCTACGAAAGAGTGATACCTTCTAGAGAGAACAAGCATCTCATGTTTTTGATATTCAACAACTCAAACCTGGTGGTCTCATAAACTGCTAAATGTTGGAGATGGAAGGAAATGATTTATATTATGAAAATGCATGGTCATAAAATAATCTCTTATTTCCCCACTTTCCAGACAATTGCAACACGACTTTCCCAGGGCCCTGATTTTCAGCACGGATGATTTTTTCTTCAGGGAAGATGGTGCCTATGAATTCAATCCTGACTTCCTGGAGGAAGCTCATGAATGGAACCAGAAAAGAGGTGACAAATTCCTTTCCACACCCCTGGTAAATCCTGTTGTGCACATAGATTGTAGATACTGCAAAATGAAAAAGGTTTATGGAAGGAGCTTAATCTAAAGTTCTGCCATTTTTTCCCCCAAACAGAATGCCAGAGTGTAACCTCCCTAGATTCCAGGAAAAATAAAATTATTGATAGTGGGTTCTGAAATAGGTGGTATTAAAGTTGTATAATGAGCACATCCTGTAATAAAAATAACAAAATATGGAGTACGCTCACCCTTCTCTGATTGTTGCTTGTTGTTCACTGTTATATAACATTGTGTTGCAGCAAGAAAAGCAATGAGGAATGGCATATCCCCCATTATTATTGATAATACCAACCTCCACGCCTGGGAAATGAAGCCCTATGCAGTCATGGTAGGAAGAAGTATCATTGTGAATTTTCAGTTATGGACATTTTGTGAGAAAGTTGAAACATTTGTTCTTTCTTCTTTTTCTGATCTTCCACGATCTCATATTCATTAATAGTTGTTCTCTCAGGGAGCAGGTAAAGAGGTTTTAGTGTTTCTCTGCTGTTCAATGGCTGAAATTTACTGAGATGCTAATACCACCTCAGGGTACATTTTTAAAATAGTCCTTGGTCTGAATTCTTGATAGCATTTCTGTCTTGATTGTTTTCCTAAGGGAAGGCATACATAGGAGCATCTGCTGAAACCTGCCAAGAAATGTTGGACTAGATGATGCCACCAGCAGAGTTGTAGATGATGTTCATAGCACACACTTCTGTCTTTGCCACGCTGGGGACTTCAGTACTATGTAGTGCTGCTGCATGGAAGTTCTAGAGCAATGAAATTTTTAGTTTAAAAACAGATTAACACTGTAACCCTATTAAGATATTAGAATACAAATATAAATACACATATAAAGGTAACAACTCAGCTGCCTACTGTCAGAACAACAGATGAATAAAGCAATATGCACATTTTTCTTTATTTTTGAAATATGTCTGATCTGTTTTAAGACATATTTCATCTTTTGTGCTAATAAGTTTTCATTCCTTACTGAGTGTAGAAAACAGAAAAGATCCAGAAACATACAGGGGCAGGATGAAGACAGCTGAGTATTCTCCCTACTTGGCTAATTGTAAAGTGAATATCTCTATAACTGGGCTCATGGCAGTCTATTTTTAAGCCTCTTTTTACATTTCGGGCAAAGTAGCTTACATGCAGGTATGCTTTTCTCTAACTGTACTTTCATCAGTTTTATTTAGGCCCAGACTGTGGGACTTTGGTGAATGTAGGAAAAATTAGCATCAACTTTGTGGTTACTTCAGTTCACGGATCGAGCATCCACTTGGGAGAGAAATGAATAGGGACGTGAAGAGTCACGTTAATTAAGGCACAACTCAGAACCAAGAGTCGGGTTAACTGAGAGTGGCTTAAGGGAAGTCATTTTACTTTTTATTTTCTAATTTCTAGACATGCACAATCTTTTCCAGACATCCACAGCTATTAGTAGGACCCAGAAATTAAATATTTTCCACCTATGATATCTGATATCCTTCCCAAATTAGAAGTGTCCATTTAAAGAATGCAGAGGAAAGCTGCTTACTTAGTTCTTTTCATTTTTTATTTTATAACACAATAAAAAAATAGTGATAATAGAAAGTTCAGTTTGAGATTTAAAAAAAGTAGTGGTCAATTTATGAATGTAAACAATGTTTGATGTTTCTAATGGAAATGGTAATAATTTTCTAAACTCAAGGAAATGGGGCACAGTGAATTGAGCCAAACTATATTGCATAGCAGGGAGAACTACTTTTGGAGGGAAGAATATGTAAAGGTTGTGGAAACCACTTTTGTTTCCCAAGCTCTGTGCCTATGGCACTCTCACTTTCTAAACCAAGGTATGAGGAATAGGCCAAGGCATTTGACAGCAGTGAGTCTATGATAGTCACATAGGGACTTTGAGAAGCCATTGGAGTTCATTCCTCATTCCTGTGGACAGGGCATTTAAAAGTAGTTCAGCTATCTATTTTTGAAATGTTCAAAACAAAGAACCTTTGTAATTTTCCGTCATGGTAAATAGAATTATTCACAGTTTATCATTGGGAACCGTAATATAATCTGAGAGTGGCTATGTATGGAAATGTACCAACTGTATTTGTTAACATAAACTAAGGCATTGGATTACTGGTTAAACAAAAGGAATTTTAGAAAAGATTTATAGTAAATGTTAAATGGCAGCATAAACATTCCCAAACATACGTACCATGTCTTCAATGTTTTATGTACTTTTGAAAAATCAGGCACTTGAAAATAACTATGAAGTTATATTCCGAGAACCTGACACTCGCTGGAAATTCAACGTTCAAGAGTTAGCAAGGTACTTCTTTGTTTTTCTAGTTCCTCATTGTGTATCCTGCTATTTTCAGGTATATCAGACCGAACAAAAGAATCTTTTCAGGCTGGAAATGGACATGGTAGTTTTCAGGCCAGAAATGGTAATTCTTGGAAATTGATAACTTTGGAATTATTAATGTGAAAGACTTTAGTTTGGGGTCAGTTTTCTAATATAATGCTAAATGCTAAATCTTGGCTTGGACTTGGTCCTTGAAAAGGACACATTTAACATTCTGCTAAAATGCTTCATTAATGAACATTTAAAAGCACTTTCCTCTGCATGGGATTGCACTTGTGAGTGATGTTTTTGCACTTAGGCTAAACAGATCTTTAGATGTTGAACAGTCTGTGGTTCATTTATGGTCTAGATGCTGCTTCTAGTTTGTAAAGCAGTAAATGTCCAAATAATACTAACTTGTTGACTGAATGCATGGGTTCTGATATTCATTATCTGTGCTATTTGATAACGTCAGTGATTTAAAGTAACCAGTGAGATCAGAATTTACTTTTTAGGAATAAGTCTAGTTCATCTTATGGTTATAAGCAGATAGTGTTTCCAGAGGGATCTGTGGACCACCCCCATCAGAATCACCTGAGTGGTTGTTAAAGTCCTAGTTCATGGACCCCATTCCATAGATGGAATCTCTGGTAATTACATTTCAAACTACATCCCCAATTGATTCTCATGCCCACTAGAATTGAAGAATATTGTTTTTATAAGGATCTAGAAGTATCTAGGACTGATATAATTGATTATAGATATATGCATGACAAATTGGCAAATACATAATAAAAAGATCTCACGGTGCTTTTTTATGTTTTGAAGCACAGAATTGAGATTTCCAGAAACAAAGCACTTTTGAAGCTTTAGCTCTTTGCTAGCCTCAGGGTAGTTTGGGAGTATGCAGGGCAGCAGGAAAAACAGGAGTTGAGCCTGAAAGATAACGGCTTAACACGATGTTTTGCTTTTGTCAGAGGTCCATCCTGAGAATAGGGAGTGCATATCTATGTAATAATATAGGACTTGTAAAATACAAGAATTTATATCATTTTGATATGCTGCCTTAACTAACCAGTTTCATTTTTTTTTTTCCCCACGCAGAAGAAACATTCATGGAGTCCCAAGAGAGAAAATACACCGAATGAAAGAACGGTATGAACATGATGTTACCTTTTACAGTGTGCTGCATGCCGAAAAACCAAGCAGAGCGAACAGAAACCAGGACAGGAACAATGCATCTCCTTCCGACGGTGCAGGATACTGGAACACCTGCGCAGAGTTCCCAAACCGGAGGGCTCATGGCGGCTTCACTAATGAGAGCTCCTTTAACAGAAGGGGTGGTTGTCACCATGGGTATTAGAGATCTCTCTTACAGGCATTCAAAATTTTCCTAAATCAGTTTTTACTTCAATTTTTGGTATTTATTCTTCGTTCAGTTGTAGTCAGAGCTCTAATTCCACTGTAAATAGTCAAACCTGAAAGTTTTTTAGCAGAAGTCATTACATTCCTCTTCAACAGGCATTTGTTAAAGTGATCCTGTATGCATGGTCTGATGCTGAGAATTCTGCCGATTTGATTAAACAAAGTCCCTTTCTCTAGAGAAAGAATTACTTTGAAACCTGAGAACATACTCAAGAACATAATCAGCCACATAGGCTCATTAATGAACTAAAGTGTTTATAATATAAAGCTTCAGAACCACTTTCTCTGAAGTAATCTATTTTTTCAGGAAATTCATCTCCATCAGGAAAGTTGGAAAGGTGAGGGAGAAGTAGGAGGCAGGAAAAATTTTAGTGCCATTGCTACTTTGATCATCCATGTATCCAAAAATGTGAGATGTGTGGCTATAATGATGATATTGATTTTCCTTTAAAATGAATATGCCAGAAAGTACACACCTAAGGGAATATTGTCCTTCAAAGCAGACACCTTGGGAAAGTATTCCTTTATTTTAGCAATGTATCATTGTTAGAAGTGTCTGTTAAAATCTTTCTTAATAGCTATACAAGCCACTTAGGAAAATCAGTATCATTATTTAAAGTCATATCTTGTGTTTTAACTACCACTTTATTGAACAGGGTTAAACCTGAATAACTTTTGGCTGTTGAGCTAATAGTGTAAATAAAACAAGCCTGCCTTTATAAAACAATAATTTTTAAGAGGAATAATTAAGCAGTTTTTAAAATTATGCCTATAAACATGTCTAATCGGTTGGCAGCTCCAAAGTTTTGGGAGTACAAGGAATGAAGCATCCCAGGCTGTAGATTATATGGAGTTATGGAAAAGTCATGCTCGCCTTAAGAGGAGCAATCTCAGTGTTTTATGTGGTATTAAGACGAAGTTCTACCACAACTCTTATACTAATAGTGAATTTATGAATCCAAATTAAATCTTAAAAGGTTGGAATCAGATTAATTTGGTGTGAGACCACAGATAAGACCATGTAGGATGTATGCTTTATTTCTTGTTGGCCAACAGCTTCTTTCTAATGTTTTGTGAAGTATTAAGTGTTCTATATAATGGTGCTTTTACGGTTATTAAAAATTATATATGGTATTGCTTTATATGGATTTGTCATTGAATCTAATATTTTTTTGGTTTAAGAACATAAAAAACTTAATTACAGAAATTCCACAGAATTTTACCGTATTGAGAACAAATTTTTCTATATTATAACCTTATAATAGGAGACATTATTAAAGGTAAAGACAAAAGCAACTTTATATTTTACTTATTATTATTTGATCTCTACACATTAGAAAGACTATATTACTTTCATATTCCATTTCTAGTACATTGAAATCTAGTGAACATCTTGATGACTACCAGCAATGTAACTAATTTTTTCTTCATTAACATTTTAAAAATTGGTGTCTCCTTTGAGTAGCGAAGTTTGGTCAACAAAACTAAAATTTAGTAAATCTGAATGAATCTAAGGTATAGTTTTGGCTAAATTCTGTGTATTCAAGATCAACACATAATAATCTTCTAATAATAATGATAATCCACGTAACAGTACCCCTGTTTTCCAGGCCCAGGTGGTCCTGGGTATCCTAGTCAATGTGGTCACTGCAGAACTAGGTCAATCTGGATGGCTTGACTCATTTAGGAAAGCAGAGGCGATAAGTGTCGGAGAGCCCAGATGGGAATTCCTTTCCTTGATTCTGTAGGAGCAGTCTAAAGGATCAGATTTCAAGCCCTCCTGTTTTACTTCTCTCTGCTTAGGGTTTCTGGTTCACCTGGGCTGGGCTGCTTTGGAGAAGTAGTCCCAGGTTATAGATCCAGAGCTCTTAAAGAGCTCAGAATAGTTTCCCGGTATATTTGCCTGATTCGAACATAAAAATCATTGATTAAATGCCGCCAACTATATTTATCCCACCCAGAAGTGATCTGTTTTTTCTTTCAATGCCCATGGCTCCTGATTTATATAATTTTTTGAACATTCAACACTGACTTGTTTTGTGTATTAACATTTGCATCACTCACAGAGCTGGCAACAGGCTCTCATTAAGTGATTGATTGTTGAATAAGTAACACAAATTGCTTTCACCATTTATCACGCAGTATACATTGTTGACTTTGTAATCATTAAATTGTCACTTTTGGGGGGATAATATCCACATATACTCAAGCTTCACATTTTGCTTACATAGCTTGGCTATATTATTTACAATTTATAAAAAAGAGTGTGTGCATTAGATGTCTCCATAATGGGTAGTCTAAATGGTAATGAAGAATGAAGGAGGTTATAGCTTAAATTTTTCCAAGAATCAAAAAAAAAAAAAACAAAAAAGGCTAAATTCGTTAATTCTTTCTTTTCATCTGAGACTCAAGTTTTATTCCCTGTTCTAGACTGGATCACTGGGAGAATGATTAGGATGTGAAGATCAAACTTTTATGAACAAAAATCACATTAATAAGACTGGCAGAACACTTAAGTTAGAAAGAATAGTAGAATAGACTATTATGTTAATTTTCAGAAGTGAGAAAAATCATCAGTCACAGTTACGGAAGAAAGGAAATTGCTTTTTAAAAGGATTTATTCTTGGCTTTAAAATGTGTTTATAATAAGATTTAAAAACATGATGTTGTATATAAACTTAAGACATACTAAAAGACCTGATTCTCCATGCTATTAGCTTCTAGTTGTAACTGCTTTCTCTTTCTTCTCTATGAAACTTAAAGGAACAAATGAATTGAATGGTTCTCTTCTGTTTTGGTGGTTAGAGAAAACTAGGTTTCAAAGGGACTACCTGCTGAATCCTGTGATAGGGCTAAAAATAAAGCAAGGAGAATCAGTGCCAATTTAAAAGATTTTCTCTTAAGCTGCAGTCCAGACGATCATTTTGTTAAAAAACAAACAAAAGCAAATTAACACTATGAAATCTGCTTCTGATTTAAAGTATTTGAACTTTTAATAAATAATTTAATTTTACAGATCACATTGGAATCATCAAAGGAAAGTACATTGAGGGTTCTATTTTTCTTGTAGTCACGCTGACTTAAGGATAAAGAATTGGTCAAAAGAAAATACCACTGTAACATCTTACTCATCCTGACTTTTTTGATCAGGATAAAACTGTATTAGAACCAACATGTGCATTAAGGAAAACTGGTTCATAGTGGGTTACCTCTTAAAAACAAACCTAAAATAGGAACTAAACTAAGAGGAATTATATGAGTCAAAAGAACTGCACTTTAGAAACCTAGTTTCTTTTAATTGTAAGGACACAATCTAAAAGAAACAGGTATGTTTACTTCGTTTGTAAAATAATATTTATAGTGACCAAATCTAGTCATAAAGATTCAAAGGAGATTTTTTTCTTGATTAGTTAATATACAGTCACAGTTTTAAGATATATAATTGAAATAAGAGTAGAAGCAGGCGAAGAGCATTGCTGTGATATACAAGCACAGAGATAAATTTTGAACTTTTTCCTTTTTCTCATTATGCAAATTCTGATGTAGAGTTTGAAATTGTATATGTTTTACAAACTGGAAAGGTTGTATCAATACCTAATTTATCATCATTTTGGTTTTTGTCGCCTTTGCAGTCTCTTGGATGTAGTTTTCATTGTACTTGTGTCCTGCATATTAGCCTTCTGTTCTTCAGTCCCGGCTGGGGAATTCCCTTGTTCTTTGACCACAGATGCAGTGTAAGGCCTTTTCAGTCTGAGATAATCTTTTGGACCAGTGGGAGTAGTCCTAGTGGACTCACTGATAGATTTAAGTTGATTTTCTCCTGCTGAACCAGACAAAAGGGCTTGGGTATTTATCAGGGCAAGTTCTTCATCAGCTATTGAATCACCTTCCAAAAGAGAGATGTCATTAAATTTTTTAAGTGGAGTCATCTGAGGAGAATTCAATTCTTTTTTCTTCATAGGTGTTTCATATTTGGTGCCACAACTCCGTGGTGGCTGAAATGCCTTCTGTGCAGCTGGAGAAACAAATGTACAAATGGGACTAACAGGTGGAGGTACGGGCAATCTGCTCAAGAAATCCAAGGCTCTTCTCTTTTTGCAGGTTTTTGGGTCATCAGTCTCTTTCTCTCCTTTGCAACAAGACTTTGAAGTCATTTGGGCTGCTGCAGGTGTGGAGACAGACTTCCCTTTTAGCTTACAAAGTGATAACGGACTTTGATAATCCATCTCACTACTGGGAGAAGACATCTAATAAAAAAAATTAAGTAGCCTATATAATTATGTCCCAATATATAAAACAAAATCAAATTAGCTTTTCATTAAAAAATATTTAAATGCCACACACTTTCATTCTCCTAGTGGCTATGATTTCAAGAGACATTCATATTATTATTCCAGAAGGAAATATTTTTGCATAAGAGGATATAAAAATGACATGAAAAGAAAGATGAAGATTAAAAGCTAAACAGGAGGTAGGGGACATAACTTATGCTTTAATCTTTTCCTTTTTGTTATTAACAAGTTAAACAAATATAAGCATTTAAAAACCATTTTAAGAATACAGACTGCCTGTGTTCCTACTTTTCTAGTTTTGTGACTGGAGGCAGTTGCTTAACCCCTCCTGTATGTCATAGTTTCCTCATCCGTAAAATGGAGATAATTTTTATCTCAGAGGGTTGTTGTGAGGATTAAATGAGTTAATATACATAACTTAGCAAGTGTTAGCTAAAGAATTAGTCCTTAGCCAATATTACAGACTTCAGCTTGATTTGCTTTTATTGTGATTTAAAGAGTTAAATCAAATTGAACTTAGAAACAACCCTAATTATATAGAATAGTCCTCCAAGCAAAAAGACACAGGCAAAAAAAGTTTCTTCAATCAAATGTACTTGGAATGCTAAAAATCAAAGCAACTGTTTATAAAATTTGCCCCAAAGAGTGTTACACTCTGGCTTCAATAAACAAGATAAAATTTCCAGATAACCTATACCTACAGGAGGCACTTAACAATTAATGACACTTTCTAATTAAGTTTAATTACATTTTATCATGTTTACTAGGTATACATCAGAATATGTTGTTGCCTCTCTATATAATATTTATAAAATTCCTTAAATTTCGATTAACTTACCAGAAACTTATTTCCTGTACCAAGGACTGTTTGAGCAGTGTGTGGTGCTGAAGTATAGTCTTTAGTCGGGGTGGACCACTTGGGATTATTTGTATTAAGTATACGAATAAGCTTGTTTTCTGCATCATTGCAAAATATATCGATATTCTAAGAAAATAAATTGGAAGAGCTGTTTTGTAAAATGCAAACCTACACATTCATGTTTTCAGAAAAGATAAATGGTTACCTTTAAAATCAGAAGCAAAAAATGCAGACCAGAAAAAAAGGATGAGACACCCCAAATTTGATAGCAACTGTCAACTGTTAGAGGGAGAGAAGGAAAGGGGTGTGTGTGTGTGTCAGGGAAATAAAGAAATGTAAGAGAGCTTCCCAACCATCTGGTTTAATCAGCAAGTTATCGTATGATACTGGATTTGGGACTCAAGTCTCAGTTTTATTTACTACCTAACAGCTGTAAATCATCTAACATCTCACAGAGTACTCCTTAGGTTAGGAGTAAAATGAGAACTGCTTCATGTCTGTTCCAAGAATTAACTGAAATAACATTTGGTTATACCACATGAAACTGTTGTTTCAGAAGTCACAAATGGTCAAATACCAGCAATTTGGTTATGGTTTAACCTAATTTCTAAGAGCATTTTGTTAAACTTTAAAATGATACATAAATGACACTCAGTCATCTCTGAACTGCCCTTGAATGGTGTCAGAGAAAATCTGGGATGTAAGCAATAGGTACTCTGCATGGGAGCCAAATAACGAATGTAACCCCCAGTTTAGAAACCAGATAAATCAGGGTGTTATTCTTCACGATGTGCATCAAGTCTAGGTAAAACATACAAACTTTCTTTATATAGCTAGCTACTCTAATGCTTTTAAAATATTTTATTTATATGAATTTTGACTAACACACGTTTCAAATATTAAACTACAGAAAGAAGAGGCTTATCTTCTGTAGATTTTTCAAAAGTTAGCAATTTATAAAATCCAAAATTTTACTGGGAGGCAGCATTGCATAGTAGTTAATAGTTTGGGCTCTGCATTTAGATGGCTTAAGTATGAATCCTGGTTCTACCAGTTTGGCTGTGTGACTTAACTTCTGTTTCTCATCAATGAAATGGGAAAACAGTTCCCTACTTCAGGGGTCCCCAACCCCCCGCCATGGACTGGTACTGGTCTGCGACCTGTTAGGGACCAGGCCGCACAGCAGGTGGTGAGTGGCAGGCGAGCGAGCGATCTGCTGCTCCCCATCGCTCGCATTACCGCCTGACCCACACACGGCCGCCCCGCCCACTCCTCCTCCGCCCCCGTCCGTGGAAACATTATCTTCCATGAAACCTGTCCTTGGTGCCAAAAATGTTGGGGACCACTGCCCTACTTCATAATGTTGGTGGGAGAATTAAATGAGACAGGCTTAGAATGAGGCCAGACATACAGTAAGCACTCAATAAACTTTGTTCTCCTATTTGGTATTATTTCAAATCAAAAAACAGGTATAAACTGTATAAAATATCAGATATAGAGTTTAAAATGTAAATTAAACAAAATTTTTTTTCTGGCTGTGCTGCATGGCATGCAGGACCTTAAGTTCCCCGACCAGGGATTGAACCTGCACCTCCTGCAGTGGAAGCATGGAGTCTTAACCACTGGACTGTCAGGGAGGTCCCTAAAATGT